>NC_047667.1:9992162-10262162 GCF_011762505.2 Arvicanthis niloticus | reverse complement strand
CATTGGATGCAATACAGAATCATACTAGAAACACTTCGGATTAAGTCTTGGTCACTGAGCATTGAGAAATCTTTTTGCTAATGCTGATATTATTTCCTGTTCCCCATATTTATTAGGGTCATATGATCACAAATTTAAAACCAGTATATTTCATGACCTTTGACATAAAAATCTTTGGAAAAAAATATTCACAAAACGTATCAGGCAATATACAAAGAGAATTACATAGAACCACAAAGCGGGCTTTATTCTAGGCTTGCAAGGATGGTTCAACATGGCTTACATGTTCTATAGTGAGCTCTCTCCCAACTCCACATTGTCTCGATTACTGCATCATATGGAGTTATTCTCACAGTTCATCCGTCCTTACCAGCTTGTTTTAGTTATTCTATAGCCTGGCCTTTCTGCATACATTTTAATATTACCTTGTCTATCTATTGCTACTTTAAAATCGTGCCAGAGCATTGGTAGGAGTTATGTTACCCTATAAATGAATGTATGAATGATTGACACCTTTACTCCATACAGGCTTAGTCTGTGAACATAGTGTATCTCTTCACTTCTCCACTTTATTTTTTTAAAGTTGACATTTGTAATTTCCAGTATACAGATCCTGGATCTGTTTCATTAGTATTATATCTGAATATTTTATTTTCTTTGGACTGAAATATTACCATGGGATGTTGATTTATTATTTTATTTATGCCTGTATGTGCATGCATGTATATGTGCATATATACATGCTTGTGGGTGCCTACAAAGGCTGTAAGACGCCACTGGATTTCCAGAGCTGGAGTTATACATGGTTTGTGAGCCTCCTGGTGTAGGTGCTGAGTTCTGAGCTCTGATCTTCTGAAACAGTAGCCAGTGCTCTTAACTGCTGACCATCATCTCGCCAGCCCAGTACTGCTATGTTTAGTTTTGGTTAGCAATTGCTTTTTATTAGGATATAGCAATGCCATTGAATTTTATATGTTGAGCATGTATCCTACAGCTTTGATAAACTACTTATTAGTTCGGTGGATTCCTTTTAAAGATTATGAGGGATTTGTTAAATAGACATGCGGTTCTGAAAATAGGAACATATCTGTTCCTCTTTTCCAAGCGATGTCTCTTATTTACTTTATGCCGTTTATTGCACAGGAATTCTTCATGACTGTATTAAATAAGAGAACAGGAATGGACATCCTTCCCTTGGTCCAAGACTTAAGGAAAACTATTGTGTCTCTCACAACTATATGACACTAGCTTTAAATGTTTGCAGATGTCTTTATTATTACCAATTTATTCTAAATTATTTATTTTATTTTATAAGTGAATGTGTGTGTGTGTGTGTGTGTGTGTGTGCGCCCCTGTGTATGTATTCACACATGTATGCCCATAGCAGCCATCCAGAAAAGGGCATCAGATTCCCTGGAGCTGGAGTGGCAGGTTGTGAAATATCTGATGTGAAGTTGCATCCTCTGGAAGGGCAAAAAGGGCTCTTGACTGTTGAGACAAATCTCCAGCTCCCATTGTTTGACATTTTCTCACTGAACTTGGAGTTCATAGATTCCTGAGTAAGAAGCCCTAGGAATCCTCCTTTCTCTGTCTTCCCAGCCCTGGGATCACAGAAAAGCATTCCTTCATGTGGTGTTTTACATGGTGTTTTGTGATGTGGATTCAGATGGTCATTTTACTGTTGGAACCACAGCCCCCATCTATCTCTCTCCACATGCCATTGAGGCCTGTTTTATGACCCAGGATAGGATCCACTTTGCTGAATGTTCCGAGTGTGATGGAAAAGCACGTGCCTGATATTCGATGGAGCGTCCTGTATGTTCATTAGGTGTTTACCGACCATGTTTGATCCTTCTGTGTCTTTGCTGGTTTTTTTTATCAGTTGTTGAGAACAAGGTATTAAAACTCATTATATTTATTAATTTGTGTCTTTCTCCTTTCAGATGAGCCAACTTTTGTTTCTGTGTTTTGAAGTTCTGGTTTCTTGTAGGTAATATGTAGTTATGTTATGTCAGCTTGCCAACATCTGTGCTGATTGGTAGGCAGGGGCAGCTTACAGATCTGTCAACTATCAATATGTTAGGGCTTTAGAAGATCATCTTATTGCACAATTTCTGGTTTGTTTCTTCTTCTTGTTTTCCAGTGTATTATTTGCATGCCTTTTGGAATTCCATGTGAATGCATCACGGGGAGGGGCTTTTTGTCCTGGAGGTTTCTCCCTTGCCGTGATACAATTCCTTGACAAAAACTTAAGAGAGAAAGTGTTTATAGTTTGGCTCAGAGCTTCAGAGAGATAGAGTCATCACATCTGGGAAGAAAGGACAGTGGACAAGGAAGATATGGTGGCGGGCAGAGAAGGCATGGCAGCAGCCAGGCAAGATTTGGTGGCGGGCATGGAAGATATGGTGGCAGGAGCATAAAATGTCTGCTCCCATGGCACCTGCACTCAGAAGCATTGAGTTAACAGGAAGTGGGGCCAGGCTATGTAGCCTCAAGGCTCTCTGCAGTGACTTACTTCCTCCAGCAAGGTTCCACCTCCTAAAGGTTCTGTAAGCATTGCTAAACAGCATGACCAGCTGGAGACCAAGCCACACATGTGAGCCCCTGAAACCACAGCAGCGTCTTTAGAAGTTTCTCCCAGCATTGTAATACACTTACAGAACACGCTACCGTCTGTTGGAATTAGTGTTTTCCTACGTCAGGTCAAATATAGAAAATTTATTTCAATTTTTGTCCTTCTCCACTTCAAAAATACATTTATCTTAAGAATTTCCTCAGTGTAAATTATGTATAATATAAGAAGACAGTATTTTTGCTTTCAACCATAAAGTGAAATTTTAAAAACCCAAAGAGGGGTGTGTGTGTGTGTGTATACCTGTTTCTAACCATCATTCTTTTTCTGTTTTGAAATTGTAGGTCTTCTATTCTCATTTTTTGTTTGGAGAAGTTCCTTCAAATTCTCTTGGTCTCCCTTTTTCTACGAATGTCTATATTTCCCATTCATTCCTGAAGAATCTTTTCATTCACAAGAGAATTCGTAGTTGGTAATTCTTTCCTTTCAGCACACAGAACACAGTGCCACTTGTACCTGATCTCCATGGTTTCAGAGAATCTGCTGTCGTTCAGATAGTATGTCTTTTCAGAAATATGTCCTTCCTAACTGCTTTCAGTACGATTTCTTTAGGTTTTAAATGTTCTCTGCCTTTAACTTCTTACATTTGCATGTGCAAAGTGTTCCTGTGTGAATGAATGTGTGTGTGTGTGTGTGTGTGTGTGTGTGTGTGTGTGTGTGTGTGCGCGCATGTATATGGAGATATCAGAAGTCAGTCTCTGGGAGCGTCATTCCTTGGGCACTAACCACCTTTTCTTTTAAAAACAGGGTCCCTCACTTCATCGGAACCCACAAAATAGGCTGTCACAATGTGAAATGTCTTCCTGAAATTTCTGTCCAGTCTCCCTCTTTTACCCCAGGGAAGGCTCTGAGTACCGGTGTGGTTGTTTGTATATACTTGGCCGAGGGAGTGGCTCTATAAAGAGGTATGGCCTTGTTGGAGGAAGTGTGTCACTGTGGGGGTGGGCTTTGAGACCCTCCTCCTAACCACATGGAAGGCAGTCTTCTCCTGTCTGCCTTTGGATCAAGATGTAGAACTCTCAGCTCCTCCTGCACCATGCCTGCCTGGACACTGCCATGCTCTCACCTTGATGATAGTGAACTGAACCTTTGAACTAACAAATGTGAGCATAAGAACTTTGTCACCCCCTTTATTGTCTGTACAGTGAGTGGGATATACCTGCAAAGTACAAGTCCCCAGATCCTAAACACCCGTCTTAGGACAGATGGGAACTCTGAATTCCTCTTGGCATATGCTACTATGTGTGGGTTGTGTGCATGAGTGTATGCGTATTCACATGTGTATGGGTGCATTTCGAGATGTATGTGGACACCATACCAATGTCTTCCTCATCTGCTCTATTCTTTATTAACTGAAACAGGGTCTTCACAGAATGGAGAGCTCACTGATACGGCTGCTCACTACTATCTCCCTAGTGCTGGCATACCAGATAGGGGTAACTACACCCAGCCAATATTTATGTGGGTTCTGGGGATCCAAACTCTGGTCCTCGCACTTGCAAAGCAAGCACCTTACCCACTAAGCTATTTTCCCCAACACAATTCTGAGAGCATTCTGAGTCAGGGTGAACACCCACAGCCACTCCCACAGTGAGCCCCTCACCTCTGTTCCTCTTCCCTCCAAGGCTTTCCTCTGCACTCTTACAACAGTTACATCGTTTTCATGCTGTTCGTACTGTCGCCACCTTGATCTCTGATGCCTCGGACTCCGGCATAGTCTCCCTTCCTATGCCATTGCATGTCACCTCTCAAACAGGAGTGTGTGGCTTCTGTGCAAATACCACATAGTGTGTAAGGAATTCAGTAATCTCTGTATTCTTGATACCTTTATGTGGCTCTGGAGCTTTCCTGTATAGGCAGTAAAGAACCATATGTGTATGTATGTATATGTATGAACCATATGTATGTGTATGTGTCTGTGAGCACAGAAGGGACGATAACAAAGCACACCCCTAAATGCTCACAATGCACACCCCAGAAGTCTGGGACCTTATAGAGCTGAGACAAGGTCATGATCCCCTGTCATTCCAGTTTCTCTGTTTAATAGCTTGTGCCAAACATGTTTTGCATGCACACACAGCTTCTTATACATATACACACACATATGTTCACATGCATACTCACATACACAGAGAGAGAGACAGGCAGACAGTCACATATATGCACACACACACACACACACACACACAAACCACAGACCAAGGAAGTAAAGACATAAACTGAAGTCCTGCATCTTGTGTGCTAGTAAGTTACTCAGTTCTCTGAGCCTCACAGAGTGTTTAGGAAACAGTAACAAACCTCTTTATCCACCCAGATTGTGTAAAGGCAACCTGTAGCATCCATGAAAGCATTGGTGATTCCAACACATCCCACTGGTATTGAAGACTGAGCAAGATCTATGCATCTGGTTATGCATGCATGGGCATGGGGCAGTCAACCTCAGGTGTCATTTTGTGGGTGCTTGACAGCTTCCCTCCTCTTTCCTCCCTTTCCCTTCCGTTCCCTTTCCTTCCTATTCCTTCCCTTATCCCCTTTTCCTATCTTTCTCCTTCCTCTCCCTTCCCCTCCCTTCTTCCCCCTTCCCCTCCTCTCCCTCCCCTCCAATTCCCTCCCTTCCCCATCTCTGTCTTCCCCTTTCCTACCCTTCCCTCCCCTTGTTCCTCCTCCTCCCCCTCTTCCTCCCCATTTCCTACTCCTCCTTTCCTCTTCTTTTAACGAAGCATCTCTTACTGTCCTGAGCTCACCAAGCGGCCTAGGTTGGTCGGCCATCAAGCCCTGGGGATCTGCTTGTGTCCTTCTCTCCAGCCATACATATAAAGGACTAAACATGGGACTTCTTGTCTTGTGGCAAAAAACAGGAACAAGAAAGATCTGGATGCCAATCCTACTTTCCAAAAAGTCTCCTTCTCCCTGGCATGTGGCCTGGCACAGGCTGGCTCCTTCTCTGTGCCTCTGAAGCCATCATTTCTCTTTTTGTATCCCAGATCCAGTGCCCAAGAAGAGAAATGGAGGGACCTTCTGTATGGCAATCATGGCCATCCACCTGATCCTGCTTACGGCGGGTACTGCACTGCTGATGATTCAAGGTGAGGTGCTCCTAGTCCTGGTCCTGTGTTGCTCCTCCTACAGTGGCCACCTAAGCTCCTCTGGTGTGAGGTTCAGGCTGACTAGAGATACTCTTGAGAGTATTGCTGCCCTCCTGCTAGGGCACAGCGGTTAGACCCACCAAGGTAATAGAGGAGTGAAAAAGTGAAGTGTGTGTGTGTGTGTGTGTGTGTGTGTCTGTGTGTGTGTGTGGTGTGCATATGAAAGGCATTGTCCATTTTGAAACAGAGTCTCTTTCTGGCCTGGACTTCACCAAATGGCTACTGTGGGGGTGTCCATGCTGTTTCCTTTTCCCCACAATGCACAGAATTTGTGTTTGAAACTCCATGCCCTACAGATGTGTACATGTTACACAGTCTATCAGGAGCCTGCCTCAGTGTCTCAGGCTTCAATGAGGCCCCTAAATGATGCTGTGGGTTCCAGTTCTCAACCTGCAGGAGCAGTTCCATGTCCTAGAGATGTGCTGTGGCAACGGAACACTAGCTGCTGAGGACAGGCCACGCTTCTTGCTGCAGTGGGCAAGTCCCAAAACACACCTGGTACCAGGAGCACAAGGGCTGCAAGCCTTGCAGGCCCAGCTTAGCTGGGTCCACACCAGCCAGGAGCAACTACGTCAGCAGGTCAACAACCTCACTCAAAATCCAGGTACCACCACACCCAGTTTCTGTGGTGATGAGGATGAAACCCAGGGTTTCCATGCATGCTGGATGAGTCCCCTATCAACTGAGCTACACACCCAGCCTTCAAAACAGCCATTTTGACCAACACAGATGGGTTTAGGGCAAAGCTGGTGTAGGCCAGCAATCTGAGTATTTTGGTACTTCCTCATCTTCCAGGGGATCAGGTTCCTGGTCTCTCTAAGCTTACTTTTCTGAACAAATTCAGGTATTATTGTTCAAATAACAATAGCAAGGCCTAGAAGACCCATGGGGGGTCCCAGCCTTCCAGTGCATAGTCCATGAGCTCTCTGTGGGACACAGGAGCAAAATCAAGCTTCACTCTACTCTCTGGCTCAGTCTGCAACCTTCTCTCCTTCCTTTACAGAGTTGTTCCAGATTAAAGGTGAACGAGGTTCCCCAGGTAGGTTCACTTCCGGAAGGTCTCTGCCCCTCCCTAGAACCTTCGCTAGAAGGTTCCTTAGCTGGGAGCCTTCTATGTATTTTCTATATTCAGCTCACCTTTCAATGATTAGTCAGTCCTTTTGCTGCCTCCTTCACAGGACCAACCTCTCTACCCTTGACAAAGTGAGGACACCCAGCTTGGGACCTCTGCCTTGCCCTGAGCCTTCTCCCTCCAACTTACAAATATTGCCATCTTCCTAGGATAGTATGTAGACATACCTATCTTCTATCTCTTCCTCCCATCTTGCCCATGTGTCCCAGGCTTCCAGAACATTCTTTGTCTCCCAGAAGCACTCCTTTAAGTGCTTTTGACTAGTTTGGTGTTGGTTCAGGCCTCACATCTCAGGTGTTAGGCTTGGCTCTCCCAGAAGGCTGTAATGACAACAGTGCTATGTGCTGTTGGCCTAACTCTCATCTCAAAGGGATAGATTGTTTGTTCTGAAACCAAATGTAAATGCCTGTAGCCCAGGTACATGGATGGACTCAGGTTACAAACCCTGTTTCAGTTTGATAGGTTTTCTGGAATTTTGATAGTAACAGATCAAAAGAAAATTATAAATCAAGGTACTTTTAAAAATACATTGGTGGGAATATCAAGCAGGTGGGTTAAGACAAAACAGAAAAGTACCACATTAGGCCTCAGATGCTCTCTGATGACATTCTTATCTTAGTCTTTGGGTTGATAGATGCTAAGGGGTCTATTAGTCCATTCCGGATGGATTTTACCTAATAGTCATGAGGATGTTAAACAAAACACAGAGCTGGTTAAGAAATGGCTATTAAGAGGCTAAAGATAATCTATGATAATTTAGCTCTGGACCTGCAACATTCCAACTCTCCACAATCATGCACATTTTAATTGCTCATCGGCCTTGTAAAATCTCACCATAGTGTGGCTCATTTCTGGGAACTGCAGCTCCCGCTTACAAGATCTAAGCAGTGCTGCTGGGAGCCAGCGCTGAGAAGCCCAGACGCCCATCTCCTAGTCTATCACCTTGCTCCCTTACTTCATGGTTTGCCTAGCTTAGTCAAGGCCCACAGAGGCTCATTTGATGGCTACTCAGGACAGGGGAAAAGCATAGAGTTCAGAAGTCCTGGCTTTGCCTCGGGTATAGGCAGCTGTTACAAGCAGTAAGTATGTCTGCCCAGAGACACAGGCTTCCTGACACGGAGAGGGGACACAGCCTTTCAGCCAACCTTGAACTGGTACTTGAAGCCACATCTTTGTGGCTCAGCCCCCTCAGACACCATCTAAACAATTCTTTTTCATTTCTTCAGTGTCTCCCAGACCATATGCTTCTTGGTATCACCCTAGATCCTTTGTTTCCTTCATGGGCTAGCCTGCCCTTGGAGGCTCATGGGCTAGCCTGCCTTTAGAGACCGAGTGAATGTATTATCGTCCACTATGGCTCTTCTAGCTGCTGTCTCTGCTCTTCTTTAACCTCCAGGTCCAAAAGGGGACCCAGGTGCACCTGGAAGCCCCGGCCTGCCTGGGCCACCTGCTGAGAAGGGAGAAAAGGGGTCTGCAGGTCGTGATGGAACCCCAGGTACAGTCTGTCTTCTGACCCTGTGTTCTTTCCCTTTCTCCCCTAAGCTATACTCTGAATCTTGTCTTCCCTCTCTCATGACTGGGGAGATGTCTCCTGGATTCCCTCTGATCCCAGTCTTTACAGGAAGAAGAAATCACACTGGGACACGGGTAGAGTGCAGGAGCCAAAGGTTATTTTTTATCAAGCAAGAAAGGAGAGAGGGGGTCTGAAGAGAAGGCTCAGCAGTTAAGAGTGCTGGCTGCTCTTGCAGAGGACCCAGGGTTGGCTCACACCATCCATGTCGAGCGGTTCACAACCACCTGTAACTGGCTCCAGAAGACTCAGCAGCCTCCACATGTGACATATACACTCTCTCACACACAAAAACACAGACAATATGTTTCAGGGGGAAAAATGAAGTACACACCCAAGAATAGAGTGCTGTCCCAGCCATGGGACATAGCAGCCAGCCCTAGTAGAACATTGCCCAGCTGCGGGCACCAGCAGCCAGACCATGCCTACATCTGGATTTATCTCCTGTCCATTATTTCTCCCTTTGTCTCCCTGGATGCTTCAGGGCATTCCTTTTCCTGAGCTAGGTAGAGGCTTACTTTAGAAAACAGTGTTTATTGGTCTCTTAAGTTCTGTTTTTCTGATGACACGTAAGAGTGCCTGGGAATGGATGTGAAGGCAGGGCTGAAGAAGCCAGATAAATCCCTTGGAGTTGCGATTACAGGCATTTGTGCCCAACACAGATGCTAGGAACTGAACTCAGGTCCTCTGAGAGAGCATCTTAACTGCTGAACCATCTCCCAGCACTGGGGGTGGAGGTGTACCCACAATCCACTCTGTTGCAATTAGCTGTAGAAATGCGTTTGAAGGTGTACTTACTTGCAGAGTTGGGAAGTTCATTAGGGAAAGGGCAGTGGTGTCTTGTGTATGAACTTTAAGGAAAGATTTGGGGAAGGTGACCCAGGTCCTGCTGAGACCAGCTGAGTTGGCTCTGGTTTTCCCAGTCCTGACCTTCCTCTTAACTGTTCAACTTGTCTGCATCACGTCCAGCCAGCTGCAAGTTCTGTCATCTTCCCATGGGTTCCTGACCTCACATTTTAACCCTAACATCTCCAGGTGTCCAAGGACCCCAGGGCCCACCAGGCAGCAAGGGAGAGGCAGGTGAGTAGGTGTCACAGGAACACACAGTGGGCTTTCGAAGGGACAAAGACCCACACCAGAGTCTAAACCCTGTGGGGTGAGCCCACACAAAGGGGGGTAGCTTGTATGAGACCTGGGGTGGCCTCAGAGGTGAGGGGGAGTCCACAGACGATAGTATTGCTCAATGGTGCCTCAGCCTGGCACATGATAGGGTGTGGACATCACAGTTGAACCTTCTCTGCTGAGGACTGCAAACCTATGATCCCTTAAAGGAAATGGCAGCTCCATGGTCCAGAGGGTGCTGCACCTGCCTTTGTGATCTTGCTTCCCTCGCCTCTGTGTACCTCAGTTTCTTTATAAATAAAATGAAGCTGAGACGTTTGTGTTCATGTTATGCATTGCCACATTGCCTGTCCCTATCTATCTATCTATCTATCTATCTATCTATCTATCTATCTCTGTCTCTCTCTGTCTCTGTCTCCGTCTCCGTCTCCGTCTCTGTCTCTCGGGAGACAAAAGCCCAGACTCACCTCTGAGCTGTCAGTCTTTATGGAGTTCCCTCAGTACCCCATGGTTCAGTCTGCTGCAGTGGAATGATACAGAATCCTAAAACCTTTTAACAGCCAGGAGCAGAGCCAGCTGGTCTAGATAAAAGGGGAAGTAAACAAGCCAGCAGGCTTGCCCCTCCAGAAAGCTCCAGCAGCCACAGAGAGGTCTGCTGAGCAGAGAAAGCTACTTCTAGGAACTGGCCCCATTAGGAAGGCAGTTAATAGGATCCCTGGAAACCCATTGTTCTGTGTCAAGGCAGGGCTTCTTCCAAAAGGCTTTAAAATCAGAGAGGAAGATTACAGTGTGGCGAGGAGCATACATGGACACTCATACCCTCACCCACTGCATCATCACATGCACACACACACACACACACACATTCATTTACAAACACATGTCTACACACACCATTGTGTCTTCACACTCATGACACACACACACACACACACACATACACACATACAAACACACACATACACACACAGAGCCCGACATTCACTCATGCACACATATGAACACTGGTGCCTGCATATGCATGCATCCTTACACTCACACCACACACAGGGCCACACACTTATGTGCATGTATGGACACATGTGTATGCACACATGAATACTCACACCATATATTCATGCACTCATGTGCATGTATGAACACACATTCTGGCACACATACATCCTCACAATGCATAATCTTGAAAATAACACACTCACACACTCATGCACATGTGTGAGCACACACTTATGCACACATGCAGCCTCACTCTCAGGGGCTCACACACTCATGCACACACGTAGGCCTCTGCACAGACTCCAATGTGCACACTCACACACAGCATACTCATACTCACGCGTGTGCACCTGCAGATACTCACATGGCCTATGTACAAACGGCCTCACACTCACACCGCAGGCAGGCCACTTAGAGGGGATCTTGTCTGCCCTCTTGCAACTCAGAAAGCGAGAGCCTTGAAGTAGGTTCCCCACATCCCAGAGATGGCAGCCAACGAGGCCACCTGGAAGGACAGGCTCAAACCCATTCCTAGAGGCACAGTCTGAGGTCTTACTCTTCTTGTGGCTACAACAGGCACCTGCAGAGAGCAGGAGAAAGCTGGGCAATCTTACTAACCCCCCAACATTCCGCCCATGCTTCTGGAACCCATAAACCTAATGGGAGGGTGAAGTGTCTTTGATGGAGACCATAAGCCCAGAGCAGCTGGCATCCCCAGGAAAGGCTGGAGCGCAGGCACCCCAGCAGGCCTTTCTTCACAGCTTGCCTGGCGGTCTCTCTTCCCCTTCCTTTCTCACCCATCTTCTGGGATCTCCTCATTTCTCCTCGTGCTCTAGTGAAGCGCCTGCAGAAGGGTCCAGCCATCACCAGCCCCATTTTACAGATGAGCATATTGGGGCAAGGGATACTGAGGTGTCTTTTCCACGATCATCTCCCATGTTTGGAGCAGCAGCCATGATTCCCACCCACTTGTCTTGTTCTAGAGCCTTCTTCCACAGCTATGCACTGACCCAAGCCTCTGAAAAAAGTCACTTCCACCTGGGCCTGCCTGGGACTCTGCTGCATGTGTTTGCTTGTGCATTTGTGTATAGAGTAGAGGGATCTTATGATTGGGTTCCTTGGGGCCCCCAGAATGTCAGCTAACTAAAGAAACCAACCACAGTGACTGAGTCCTTCCTCTCATTTCACAGGCCTCCAGGGATTCACGGGTGCACCAGGGAAGCAAGGAGCAGCCGGTAACTTAGACTTCCTCTTCTAGGATGACCAATGCATTGTCAATGCCCATGGGGAAGCTGTCCCCATGAGCTCTCTCTACAACCCCACCCTGGCCCTGAGGGTGAATGGCTTCCTAGTCTCCTTTTCCCCACAAATCTTCAAAGAGCTCACCAAGACCATCAAAAAGATGAGCTAATGAACGCGTACCCTAGGTCTTTCCTGGAGATCCCTTGCCTTACACTCTGCTTCTATCTCCAGGAGCCCATCCTCAGTAGGACAACAGCAATCACCTCTGTTCTTATCACAGGTGCTCCTGGACCTCAAGGAGAGAAGGGCAGCAAAGGTGACAAAGGTCTCACTGGCCCCAAGGGGGAACATGGCACCAAGGGAGACAAAGGAGACCTAGGCCTTCCAGGTAAGGGTTGTCTTGGGGTGTTAGCATTCACAGTGAAGCCAGAGGAAGCAGAAAGTCTATTCGTTATAGCTGAAATCAGGGCTTGGTTCAAGAACTGCATGTCCAGCTGTTTAAGAGAAGCCTCAACTGTACTCCAGTTCTTTTGAAAATGAATTGATTTCAGTTGATTTCATTTCACAAAAAAATGCTTGTTTGTGAGTTGCAGTGTGATATGCATATTATACAAAGATTTTTTTTTAAAGTGCAAGATATTTGGCTTCTCTGTGTCCCATACATTTTTATTTCTGTGTTATGAGAGCCTTCCAGACAGTTTTCAGGAACTGTTTGAACTCATAAGGCGAGGGCACTAGAGTGAGCTCCGCCTCCCTGCTAGGGCCTTTGTGCCCATGGAACTCCATTCTCTATTAGCACTTGGTGTCCTGTCAGGAAGTAGCCACCCTTTTTAATTGTATGTGTGGTATATGGTATGTATGCATGTACACATGATTGCACATGCATTGCTGCTGGTTTATTTTTATTTAAAATAGTTTTTATACAATATATTCTCATTATGGTTTGTTTCTTGAGGTAGGTCTCTCAATGAACCTGGAGCTCACTTACTGGCTGAGCAGCGAGCCCCTGGGGATCCTCTTGCTGTGTCCTTTCGTGATCTAGAATTACAAGCACGTGTCACCATGCGTGGCTTCTTTGTATGCATGCTAAGATTCAAACCCAGTGCCTCAGGCTTATTCAACAGGCACTTTACCCACTGAGCCACCTTCCTGGTCCCAGGAAGTATTCATTCTTTATATCTTGAATATAAAGAGTACCCTCCCTCCAAGTATTGAACTAACCTAACTCACTCGAACCCAATGAGGCTGGTTCTTGTTCTGGCTGTTCTCTTCCGGGTCACTCACTAATTAATCATGTCTCCATTCTGAATTCACTGGAAGAAACCTGTCATGGTACCTAAGTCCCTTCCCAGCCCCTTGTCAAAAATAACAGAATAGAAGGCTGGAGAGATGACACAAGTTTGATCCCAGAACCTGTGTAGAAAAACTTGGAGTGGTCACATTTGCTTGTAATCCCAATGCCCGGGAGGCAGAGACAGGCAAATACCTGAGACGAACTGGACAGCCTGTCTGTTGAGCTCCAAAGCAAGTTCCCCACCTCAAAACCAAAACAAAGTAGAGAGCAACTGAGGAACAACACCTGAGGTCCTCTGACTTGCAAACTCACGTTCATGAACGCCCACACATAAATGTTCACCCACACACTTGAGCATAAATAGGTATACACATAAAAAAAACAGTGCACTTCAATATTAGAAAGTAGAGCCATAAGTTCCTTTTAGTAAAATTTCTGCCAGCTTTCTAGTAAAAAGCAGAAAAGGTGGCTTTGGGGTGACAATCCTCCTTAAGACCTTCACCCCATGTTGGTCCCACTGGGAACAGAGCTGAGTGTCCACACCCAGTCCACAGTGTGACCTTAGTGTCTCTTGGAGTAGCTAATACCAAGCAAGCCCACTGTGAGGCCCCCTCCCCAGCTGGCCTGCCCTTCAGGAAGGAGCTGCCCTCAATTGATATGCACCAGGTACAAAGGGAAGGGAGGAGGAAGAGACAGAGGACTCAGAAGAGGACTGGCTGGATGAGTCTGGAATGCTGATGACAAGTGGAAATTTTGAAATCTTGGGTGCCAGGGAAGCCCGTGTCTGCACCATCAGCGGGCACAGAAATTACTGCATTGTTTTTCTCTCTCCCAATGACCTTTGCTCTTCTCAGAATCCTGGAGGTGCTTTCTAGAACATTCAGATTTCTGACTGAGAGGCTAGGAAAGATAATCCCCATAATGTAGACAGTAAAATGAGCCCCCAGAGTACTGGATGAGCCCAGGCTATGATTCTTCTCCTCTTGGTAAGAGTTCTGACTGGGGTCCTGGGAACTCAACAGTTTCTGGTGTTTGGCTATCTGACTAATTTGTCATGAGTCTGTGTCCTGTCTCTAGGAAAGGGGCTCCTTCCTGGAGGGCTGTGACTAGATCTTCCCTGGTGGTCACAGGGCATTCTATTTTGGAATTTGGGTGAGATAGGAATGCCTAAGTAGGGCTATTTTACCCTCCTCCTATGTCCAACCTTGATTTCTCTTTTGTTTGTTACAGGAAGCAAAGGGGACATGGGCATGAAGGGAGACATGGGGGTCATGGGGTCCCCTGGAGCCCAGGGACCTAAGGGCGATGCCGGAAAACCAGGCCTACCAGGTGAGAGTTCGCACTGTCGGGACACAGACCGGAAGGCACTGCCGTTCTCTCTGGTAGCCGAGCCAGTAAGAGCTGACAACATTCTTTTTTTTTTTTTTTCCATTTTTTTATTGGATATTTTATTTACACTTCAGATGCCATCCCCTTTCTCCATCCCCCCCTTAGAAAACCCCTATCCCATGCCCCCTTTTCCTTTTTGCACTTATACATTTTTTTAAATGTTAATCAAAGGCTTTATAAGTTTGGTATTGCTCAATCAGAGGTGTAACCCACTGACCAACCTAGATATATCAACTATCTTTGACTGGTGGAGATATGTGAACATCTGCCTCCCTGTCTCCCCCCTCTTTCTCTCTCTTTCTCTCTCTCATCACCTAGCTTCTCCTCTCCTTCTCCTCCTCTCCTTACTCCTTCTCTTCCTCTCAGTACTCCTCCCACCTTAGCTCCTCCTACATATCACCCTTCCTGTCAAAATAAAACTTTTCTCTCAAAATACAATTAGAGCATAATTATGCCAATTTGTACCAGTGAGGTACAAGATAGTCCTAATACCCAATCCATCATTTTGTTGACTCACCAGAACCTCTGTCATCTCTCCTAACTAAAACACTTAGTTCTGAACCTGGCTTTTTCCTTGGCTTTAGAAAGAATGAGCTAACAACATTCTTAAGAGTCCCATCCATTGCAGGTTTGGCTGGATCTCCAGGAGCCAAAGGTGATCAAGGTAGGAACTGTGGGCATCTGAGCAGACCGGCTGTGGTCTCCAGGAAGAATCAAGTGGGGAAAGTTGCCAATCATCTTTCTTCTTCCCTCCCTCCCTCCCTCCCTCCCTCCCTCCCTCCCTCCCTCCCTCCCTCCCTCCCTTTCTTCTTTCTTTCCTTTTTCATTTCTTCCATTTCTTCTTTTTTTCTTTTCTTTTTTTGTTCTGACAAGGTCTCATGTATCCCAGGCTAGCCTAAACCTCATATTTATCTAAAGATGACTTTGAACATCTTATTCTCCTGCCTCCAGCCCCCAAATGCTGGGGTCTCAGTACAGTACCACTATGCCAGGTTTCATCTCATCATAGTGTTAACCCAGTTCCTAATCCAGGGGTTTAGGAACCCGACTCTTTCTTTAAACAAATAGTCAATTGGTAGAAGAGACATTAATGAAAACTGTCTTTATGTGTCTACCTCCTGGGCTGCTGAGGTGCAGAGCTGGGTAGTCCCACCTGAAGTTTTCAATCTGTCCATCATCTTAAGTTCCATGGCTGTGATAGAGGAGAAGGAGCTTAAGGCATTCTCTCTCATTCATATGGCAGCAGATGAATCCTAACGATGATGGATGATTGGTGTTAGGAAGTGTGTGTCATGGAGGTTGGGGAGCTTGCCCTTGTACCACTGACCCCCCCCCCCCCAACCCTGCCATTGCCACTTACCTTTCAGGAAAACCTGGAGTGCAGGGTGTTCCAGGCCCTCTGGGTGCACCAGGACCTTCAGGTGCCAGGGGTGAGCCAGGACTCACTGGTCCTCCTGGGCCAACAGGTGAGGCCCTTGATCCCTGCACTGGGAATGATATCCCAGCATATGCCCATTCCAATCCTTATGCCCACATGGTGTCTGTCTTCTAGGACCCCCAGGGATTGCTGGGAATCCAGGAGTTGCAGGTATAAAAGGAAGCAAGGGGGACACAGGTGAGTGTGCAGGTGGGTGGGAGGTGGGGTTGCTGGGTTCTGTCAGAAGACAGGAAGGAGGATTGCTTCCCAGCATCCCACAAGAGGCAGAGATTCTTCTGTCTTAAGGTCCTGATAAAGGAAAGTGGTTTCTTCCATTATAACCCCTTGAGCACAAGTTTCCTGGGTTGTTCTTTTCTGTCCACGGTTCCTAGAGAGCCTTGAGTGCCATGACCAAACCTGGAGCATCATCGAGGGAAGCTGAAACCTCGTCCCAGCTGGGCTCACCTGTGCTGACCTCGGCACCTAGGATTAGGACAGAGGGCAAAAACTCTTCCTTTGCATTCTCTTATGGGAACGCTGGTCCAATATAGGGAGCTCATGGAAGCTAGTTTACAAGGCGTTGTGCAGCCTAGCAGAAGCTCTCCATAAACAATGGATCTGGGAGTTTGTCTGAAAGTCAGATCACAAAGATGCTCTTTTCCAGACTCTGTCATATAGACTAACATAGATCATTTTATTCTGCCCTACAGACTAACACAGAGTCATACTATTCCATTGTATAGACTAACAGAGTTACTCTATTCTGTTGTTTAGATTGAGAGAGTTCCTCTATCCTGTCCTATAGATTAACAGAGTCATTATATTCTGTCCTATAGACTAATACAGAGTCACTATATTCTGTGGTCTGGGTTATAAACAACTTGCCAGATTTGTGTGTATCTCATGGCCTCTCATCAGTGTGGGTCACTTGATAAGACCCTGAGCTAATCTGTCTGATATCTAAATCCAAGCTTCTACATTGTGCTCACCTGGTCTAGAAAGTTCAGGCCACTGCACTGGGTGCTGTGGTGATGGGCAGATGCCATAGACAGTCTGCAGGCGTGTCCCAGTGTGGACTCTCTAAATGCCATTTGGAAAGCCCCATGCAGATGGGAGTGGCAGTGGAGAGTGCTGCAAGGATGAAGAGCAGAGCCATAAGGTTAGGCTCCCGTCTTCAAGAATGTCAAAGGACCCTCTGCCCGGACCCCTTCCTCTACCAGAGAATAAGGTTGAGCAAGGTCAAGCAACTTGGGTGCTCTATGAACACACAAAAAGGCTGGCCCACTTTCGTTTCAACTTGTCAAGAGGTTGGCTGACTCATTCATCCACTTACTCACTCACCCACTCACTCACCCACCCACTCACTCACTCACCCACTCACTCATTCACTCAGTTACTCACTCACCCACTCACTCACCCACTCACTCACTCACCCACTCACTCACTCACTCACTCACCCACTCACTCACTCACCCACTCACTCACTCACCCACTCACTCACCCACTCACTCACTCACTCACCCACCCACTTACTCACTCACTCACCCACTCACTCATTCACTCACTCACCCACTCACTCACCCACTCACTCACCCACCCACTCACTCACCCACCCACTCACTCACTCACTCACCCACTCACTCATTCACTCACCCACCCACTCACCCACTCACCCACTCACTCACTCACTCACTCACTCACTCACTCACTCACTCATGCATTAGTTCCTCCTAGCAGGCCTTGAACTCTTGAGTATATGATCTTCGTTTCTTTCCTGAAGGCAATTAGGAGCCATGGTTAAGGCATAAGCTGAATTTTCTCCATTCTTTGATTCCCTCAAGGCTCACACTCCCTCACAATCCCTCAACAGGGTTAGAGAGATAGCTCATTGGATTAAATAATTGCTTAGCAAGCATGAGGACCTAAAATCAATCCCCAGAACTCACGTCAAAATAAGCCAGCAGACTTGCTTTTAAGCCCAGTTTGACAGAGGTGGAGAGGGGTGGATCCCTGGGGCTTGCTGGCCAGACAGCCTAGCCTACTCAGTTTCAAAAGAGTGAGAGACGCTATAACAGAGCACAAGGTGGGAAGCGTCTGAGGAGCAACAGCTGACAGTGTCCTCTAGCTGCCATGTACATGTGCATATGTGTACATGCACACACACACATGACCCTACACCAGCTCATACACAAGAACCCACATACATATGTGCACTTGCACACACAGAGAATCATACACACACAAGACCCCATGCCAATTTTATTACAGACATCTTAATCTGTGGCTCATTGCTCTTCATATAGCTGGTGAGCATCTTTATGTGGTGTCTATGTGTGTATGTCCCATTTATCATCCAGATGGTAAATACCATCAGTCCAATCCTATAGGTCATCCATTAAGTATTGCTCCCTATGTAAACATGATGGATTATATATTCAATTTATGACGTATGATAATCACCACTTAGGTTGGTGGCTCACCCAAGGCCAAAGTTTGCCTTCATGCAACATCTGTTGGCTTATGTGAACTTCTCATGGAAGGGACTTCCCAGAATTCTGTGGGCTAATGAGTGGCCACACAGATTAGATTTGGTGGTTATCGGAATGAATATCCAGAGAAGTGGGTGGCAGATGGGATCTGAATGTCATCCACATGTTTGAAGACAGCATCTCTTTGTATCCTCACTGTCAGGAGGCTGGTAATCCCCAAGCCAGAGCTTCTATGGCAATTATCCAGTTTTGATAAAGCAATCCAGGTTTTCAAACCCATGGGTTTCCCATTTTGTAAATAAAACCATGAATCTCTCAATCGAACAACTAGCTGATTCAGATGAAGACAGAGGAATGACATTACACTGGCTTGGCCTGGGTTTCATCATTATGGGTTATAATAAGCAAGGAGAGGTCTGTTTGTTGTTAAATATGCCTCTGGGCTATGCCCTATGCTCTGAACTTTATCATCACACTCTTGATATATCAACCTCTACTTGAGTTTTTTCTTCCATGCCTAGAAGTCAGGAAGCAGAGATGGAGCTGGGAAATGTCTCCATCTGTAAAGTGCATATTACACAGCATGAGGACCTGAGTTCAGATCCCCATAATCCATGTAAATGCCAGACTGACATAGAAGCCATCCTACAGTTCCAGCCCTCAGGAGACAGAGAAAGGGGATGACCAGGGCATGCTGGCTAGCTACACTAGCCTGAACTGGTGAGCTCTGGGTTCGGTCAGAGACACTCTCTACCTTGATAAAGAGGAGGTCATTAAGGAAAACATTTGCCATCAACTTTGGGCATCATGTGGGCACTCACACATACATATGTGCCCATGTGTACATGCACATTGCAACACATTGCAAAGGCTCAGAGAAGCTAAATTCTTTGCCACTGGCTGCTAATGCACAGTGAGTCTGAGAGTTCATCCTACTGTCTGAGCCCAAAGATATGCTTTTCCTGATGTTCTATCTGGAGTAACACGGACTGTAATCCAGGAGAAGTCAAAGGTGTCCTTGCTTAGGGCTGTCTCAGTGGGGCTTGGACCAGTAAATTAGAAACCTGTGCTCCTGGGTCCTCACTCCAGTCCCACTTAATCAACATCTCTGAGTGAACCTGGTAAGATGTTTCTGTGTATGCACTTGTGTGTGTGTGTGTGTGTGTGTGTGTGTGTGTGTGTGTGTGTGTGTGTGTATGTGTGTGTGTGTGTGTGTGTGTGTGTGTGTGTGTATAAGCCATCAGAAGAGCTTGTCAGATAACTTCCCCTATCAATTCCTGCTTTATATTTTGAGACAGAGTCAGTCATTGAACAAGAAGTTTGCTACCTATCTCCGTTCCCTACAAAGGGTTACAGCCATGCACGGCCATGTCTGCCTTTTACATGGGTGTTGTGGATTTGTATTCATGTCCTGATGCTTGCACAGGAATTGTTCTGATCCAGTGAACCACCTCCTAGCCCCACACAAACCACGGTCAGTAAGTTCTGAGACACATTGAAGTTAGACAGTGATTTATTCAAGAGAGCCTGGAGAGCACCTGAGAGGTCGATCAGATCTAGCTAAGGGAGACTTCAAGAAGAAGTAAGCTGGGCGTACTGATGGGACAAAGACAGCTTAGGCAAACCATGGGAGCTGAAGTCTGGGGAACAGCTAGATTGTACTGGTCACTCCTTTAGGACCATGGATAGATCCCCTCATGTCTCTGAGTGTTATCAGTACACTTCAACTTTGAAGCAGGGAACCAGCAGGAATCCTGGGGGGGGGGGCGGGGGGGGGAAGGTGGATGAGGCTGGGCTGCACAGACCACTCTGTTAGTAAAGTACTTGAGGCTCTGAGTTCAATCCTCAGAACTCGCATGAAAACAAGCTGAGCTTGGGGCACCCATTTGTAATCTCAACACTGGGAAGTCGGAGATTGAGGATCCCTGGGCTCAGTGGCCAGCCTGAGTCAGGACAGAGCTGAATCCCTGTATTCTGGCCAGTCAGGGATTGGAGCTGACCCATAAGTCTCTCATTCCTTACCCCAAGAAGGGTCTTCAAGAGGCTGCCTAGGCTCCTCTAGTCCCCTTGCTTGGCACTGTGTGGGGTCTGGGAATTCTGAGAAGAGAGTGGTGGGAAAGTCAGGAAGGAACTCTCCTCAGGCCATGGCAAGGAGGTGATGGGCCTACATGGTTTCTGGTGATCTCTCTCTCTCTCTCTCTCTCTCTCTCTCTCTCTCTCTCTCTCTCTCTCTTTTTTTTTTTGGTTTTTAGAGACAGGGTTTCTCTGTGTAGCCCTGGCTGTCCTGGAACTCACTCTGTAGACCAGGCTGGCCTCAAAATCCGCTTGCCTCTGCCTCCCAAGTTCTGGGATTAAAGGCGTGTGCCACCACCGCCCGGCTGTTTCTGGTGATCTCATAGGGTGTGGGAAGACTGACCCATGTCACCAACGTGAAGCCTGTCAGGTACGGACGGCTATAAACCACTGTTTTATCATCTACCCTTTCTCAGTGGTTCATAATAAGCTTGCACTTTCTCAGGTTTGCAGAACTATCTAAGGGATTCCTACTGATCTGAAAGAAATCAGTATGAACCCTTAAAGTGCTAAAGGAGCAGATCATGACTTACCATGGGGATGCCTGAAGGGTGCTGGAGACAGTGGGTCTTCCATGAAAAGTTAGTATTCATAAAGGAATGAATGAGAGGAGAGGAGAGGAGAGGAGAGGAGAGGAGTGAAACAGGGATGGAGGGGCCAGCGAGATGGTTCATGGGAAATTTAGTTTGTGGCCAGGCCAGACATCCTGTGTTTTATACTCAGGCTCCACAAGATGGAAAGAGAGTTGTCCTTTGGCCTAGTCTTCTCTCTCTCTCTCTCTCTCTCTCTCTCTCTCTCTCTCTCTCTCTCTCTCTCTCTCTCTCTCCAAGACAGAGGAGCAGAGAAAGGACCTCTCATATTAACCTCAAATGGAATAACCATGAATAGTTGCTTTCTTATTTTTCCATTTCTGAACATAAGACTCCTTTGCCATGTGGATCTTTACACATCCTGGAGAGACTGCAAAGAATCCAACAAATAGCTAGTTAATAGGTGCTGGCCTTGTCATGAGGGCCTGAGTTTGATCCTCAGGAATACGAACTAAAACCTTAGCCAGGCATGGTGTTGTGCTCTTGTAATCCTAGAGCTGGGGAGGTAGAAACAGATGATTCCTGGGGATTCATTGTCCAGCCAGCCTAAGCTACTTTGAGAGTTCTAGGCCAGTGGGAGACCCTGTCTCAAAGGACAAGATGGACAGAGCCCATAGAAGGACACTGAAGGTTGTCCCCTGTCCTCTACACTCTTGCATACAAACTCAAATTATTATTGACCCATCTACTACAGGTGATAACCTCCAAAGATCTGGGTGGCCACCGCACAACCCTTGAAACCAAAATGTTCCTTTACAAAATATTTCTGATCTCTCTTCTCAAAAATCTCATGAAACAGTAAGGACACGGGTTGGATACAAGGTCAAATCAGGTCCCTGGTGCCCAGATGGGGAAGGCTGGCCAGGGCATCCAGAATCTACGTACCTCAGACCTTCATCATTTCATGGAAACACGCCCATATCTTCATCTGTCTGCAGCCTGTCTCCCCTTCCACACCATCATGATGCTTGAAGCAATCACAGAGAACTGGTGTACCCTTCCATCTGCATTAATCAGACAAAGGTAGAGCTGTCTAAGATTAAAAGTGTCTAATATCTAAGTTTTATTATCCTCTTCCCCTTTCCTGTTTCCATTTTAGGAATTCAAGGACAGAAAGGCACAAAAGGAGAATCAGGAGTCCCAGGTAAAGGGCTGGCTTCATTTTAATTTCTCAGGATGATGACTGGGAGGCCTGTGTGTGTGGAACTAAGCCTCATTGGCTTTGAACACTGTGACCTTACCCTCAGAATTGAGGCAGAGACTGAGGTTTGTCACTCAAGCCTCTATTCCTTCCCTAGAAGATCTGGGTTAAATGGCAGGGCCTCAGTATCCCAAAGTGGACAGAAAGTGGGTCAGAGTCTGAGGATGATGGGCAGCGCATGCAGTGGTGTCAGGCCATGCTACCTCCAAAGGAACTAGGTGGACCCCATGTCCCCTTAGGGGTTAAGGCTTCCCTATCTCTGCCTTGCTCTGTCTTATCCTTCCTGGCTTCCCACGTCCCTCCACTCCCCTGCTGCTATTTCTCATTAGGGTCCCTCCTCCTCCTCTTCCTCCTCCTTTCTTCTTCTTCTTCTTCTTCTTCTTCTTCTTCTTCTTCTTCTTCTTCTTCTTCTTCTTCTTCTTCTTCTTCTTCTTCTTCCTCTTCTTCTCCTCCTCCTCCTCCTTTTTCTCTTCTTCCTCTTCTCCTCCTCCTCCTCTTCCTTCTTCCTCTTTTTCCTCTTCTTCTTCTCCTCCTCCTTCATGATCACTATCCTCATCACGTTCGAAGCAGTCTACTTTATAAAGAAACAAGGAAGTGCGATGTCAAGGGCATGGTGCTGGCTTACTCTTAGCCTTGGTAAAAGCCTGTGAGGTGGTGTCATAATGGAGGCATAGCCCCAAATACCACAAACTCCACTGAGCAAGGATACGAACTGAATCTAGTCTTGTTTGTTTGCTTTGGTTTGGTTTGGTTGGTTGGTTTTGTTTGTTTGTTTGTTTGTTTGTTTGTTTGTTTTTGAGACGGTCTCACTATGTAGCCCTGGCTAGACTAGAAACTTGCTATGTAGAGCAGGTTGACCTCAAACTCATAGAGATCTTTCTGCTTCTGCCCCCACCCCAGTGCTATAACTGAATCTTTAAACAGACTGAAGTTTATTCAGCAAGCTGAGAACATGGGGATCACCATCCTATCTTTCCATCTGAACCATCTATCAGTGAGAGCACAGAAGGACAGGAAGCCAGAGAAGTAGGATCCCAGGCTCTCTTCTGCAGATAGCACCCCCCACATGGCCTGGAGAACTACCCACTGTGACCATATCCTCTTAACACCCTTGCCTGAGGTTCTGTCTCTCAACATAAGAACATTAGTGGGGTGTGCTCAAACAATACCTATGCCAAAGCAAGTGCTAAAACAGAATGCAGGCAGACTCCTGGAGTGTTTTCTCTTCCGTGTGAGCTAAATACATATTCTATTACTGTCTTAATTTACTAATCAGTCATGGGGACCTAGAAACATTCTAAGAAATTATCACCGAAAGACTAAAACATAATTAGCTCATCTTCTAAGGAATCTCCCAGCCATATCTTCCTGTGCATTCTCAGTAGCATTAAGATGGGAGACCAGATAACTAGAACACCCTCCAGCTGGACCAAAGCCTTGGCCACATGCTCACATAGCTCATTACTGGGAGATCTGATAGTCCAGGATCACTCATCCACTAATCAGAAAGGCGCTTGTGTCCTCCTAGGGAACAGAGTGTGGCATCTATGTCGCTAACTATCTCCTCTTAGGCCTTGTAGGCAGAAAGGGAGACACTGGAAGCCGTGGGCTGCCAGGCCCCAAAGGAGAACCTGGACAAGCCGGTCTGAAGGGAGACCCTGGGATGAAAGGTAGGTACTGCTTTTGACATGGACTTAAAGGTTATGGGTCTTGAGAACCCAGGCTGCTGGAGGTGCCTTTATTGAGTTACCAAGTTACATGCTAGGAATTGTATTGGAAAAGCATAATCAAGTTTCCCCAGGATCCACATAGCCTTCCCATCTCTGCTCCAACCACCTCAGGCAGCACCACAACTGAATGGGTCTTTCCATAAGCCTTGTTGCTTACCGAGTCTCTCTCACTAGCCTAACTCCCATCCTTTCGAGATATCTGAGGCCTGCTTCCTCTTACCCAACCACTGGTGCACAGATAGCTATCTCCAGAGATCCCAGGTCGCAGGCAGAGCTGGAGGAAAGAAACTGACCCCTCCTCCCTCTCTGTGTTCTGATGTGGGAAAAGGGGTGATCTTGGATCAAAGTGCATGGGTTTTCTCTTCATGACAGGGTCTTCTGGCCAGCAAGGACAAAAGGGAGAAAAAGGTGAAAAAGGTAATTGATGCTTTAATTGTCTTTTATTTATCTTTTAGAGTCAATAATAGTGTGTTCAGAGATGGGGCTTATTTCCCAAGAACATTCTTCACACGTAACTTGAGCCAGTTTGTGGCCAGAGGCCCAGGCAGCACCCCACCCTGCCTTTCCACGCCATCTTTTCTGCCTCTCCCCTCCTTGTTCATATCCCCTTCCTTCCTGCTCCCCCTGCTCTCATCTCTCCCTCCTCCCCTTCCATCTCTTCTTCCTCCATCTCATCTCTCCCTCTTCCCCACCTTTACCTCCATCATTCCTCATTCCCTCTTTCCTTCTTTTCCTTATCATTTTTCTTCCTCACTACCTCGTCTCCCCCTCTACCCTCTCCCTCTGTTCCCTTTTTCCCCTTTCCACCACACATGGCAAGGCATCATTGCACAGAGGCATCCGCCCCGTGCCTTGTTCCCTCTAAGGCGGAATGCAGGGGAGCAGTACACAAGAAAGAGTTGGTGCTCAAGTCGGGGTTCTCGAGAGCTCTGGTGGCATGGTTCTGCTTGTCTGCCTAGCTGTAGAACTTCTAAGAGCAGCAGAAAAATGCACACCAACGCTGGCCAACATTTGCCTCACCTTACACACATATGTTCTTGTCCAGGCTGGTCCGGCCAAGTCGTCCGGATCGTGGGTGGCACCAGCAGAGGCCGAGCTGAAGTTTACTATAACAATATCTGGGGGACAATTTGTGATGATGGTTGGGATAATAATGATGCCACCGTCTTCTGCCGCATGCTCGGTTTCTCCAGTGGAAAAGGACTTAGCAGCTATGGAGGTGGTAAGTGACTGCACAGCCAGGCACTTTTTTCCTGCACATTTTAATGTGGTATAGTGACAGCCTTTGGTGAAGTGGTGTATCATGGCTGTGGCTAAAGAAAACCATTGATTCAAGAAACTGGGAAGTCAGTCCTGCAGCTTAGCAGTGGGTAGGGTACAGCTCCATGACTCTGGGCTTTGGACTAGCCTCTTTCTAGCTTAGCAACCTGTCTGAAGGACATTGTCACATTCTCAGGAGTAACAGCAAAGGCTATAAAAGGCTCTGGGTCACTGCCATGGGTCATTCACTGTCCATCTGGTCTTAGAGTCAGGATGTCATGTGGTCAAGATTATTTATGGAGTGGGAACAAGTGTGGCTATTGAGAGCAGAGGGAGAAGATGGAGCTACAGCAAAGGCAGATATTCCACATCTGGAAACCCAAATCAGTAGCTGTCAGACGTCTTAGCCATAAAGATATACCCTACCTCTTTGTATATGCGTGCATGCATGTGTACGTGTACATACCTGTCCATGCCTGTTCGTGTGGGTTAGCATGCATGTATGTGCACATGTTTATGGAGGACAGAGGACCACCTCAGATGTTTCTCAGTCCTTGTTTTCATGAGACAGGATTTCTCACTAGACTGGAACTACTAACTTGATCGTGCTGCCTGGCCAGTGAACACCAGGGAGCTGTCTGTCTCCACCCCCTAAGCACTGAGATTATAGGCACACACTGCCATATTCTGTTTTTGTTTTCTGACATGGATTCTGGAGTCACACTCAAGGCTTCCTGCTTAAGTGGGAAGCACTTTGTCCACTGAGCCATCTTCCCAGCCCCTGTGAAGATCTTTTAAGGAGTACATAGGGAGTTAGGCATGGTGGCAGGCACCTGGTACCCCAGCTTTTGGGAGGCTAAAACAGTATGATGGAGCACTGAGGCCATCCTGGGCTACATAGTCAAGCTCTGTCTCAAGAAAAACAAAAGTGAAGAATGAGAAGAAAGAAAAATAAAGGTAAAATTTACTATAGTCAATTGGTGGAAGCTGCTGCGGGCACTAGAAATCAGTTTATACACCCACTACTCCTGCCCTGGCAATGACGCTGGCTGGACAACAGGGCACAAGGCCATCTCCCCTTGCTCCTTTCCTTGGGTGTCCTCTGCTTCACCCCACCCCAAAGCACCTACCTGCAGCTCTCACAGAGGCCACTCTCTGCCTGTTCTCTTGAGACAAGGTCTCTCACTGAACCCAGAGCTAGGCTGGTAGCCCTTTTATGTGGGTACTGGAGAACCGAACTTAAGTTCTCATGATTTTACAATAAGCATTTTTACCCACTGAGCCGTTTTGTACTTGCCTCTCAGTAGAACCTAGCTGAGCTGTAAAACTCTTTGAATAGTCAGTAACATTAGAGCACAGCTGAGTGTAATCCAGTGCTCTGTCTGTGATCCTATCAGAGGGAAGGGGGCTGGCAGAGGCTGTATTAGGTCCTGCAGAAGTGCAGATACAGCAGGAGGACGCTGAGGAGCCAGTGGAAGGCTGTGTGTGCACGCATACTGTGTGGATTAAGTAGTAAATATTTGCATGAGGCTTTCACTGTGTGGCTGAGGTCAGAGAGGAACCAGAGATATTTTACAAGATATTGTAAGAGCTCTCCAGCCTCTCACACCAGCTGGGAAGTGGCCTGTCACCCACCCTGAACTTCTGCCTTAACATCCTTCCCTGCTCTCTCCTGTTTCTCTGTCTCAGGCTCTGGGAATATCTGGCTGGATGATGTGGATTGTCGGGGGACAGAGCAAAGTTTGTGGGACTGCAGGAAGAGCTCCTGGGGGTCTCACAACTGCGGCCACAGTGAAGACGCAGGCGTGGAATGCCGCTGACTTGGGAGCCTGAGAGGTCATCAGTGTGTCCCCAAGTGTCTTCCGGCTCCACTCACATGGAGATCTGTGGGCTCACTAACTCTATTGAGGGGGAATTAATAAAGATCAACTGGGGATCTGTTGTGGCTGAATGTCCCTTAGCTAGCACCCCGTGCTTTCCAGCCACGCCCAGTCAGCATGCGCATGCTAGGCTCATAAATATGCCCTTGACCTCATAAGCTGGGGTGGGAGGAGATGATTCCGAAGCGTGTCAGCGTTACTGTGTGCAGTCTAGAGTGTCCCTTCAGTCATTCACCACCTTTCAGGGTTCCCTCATTCCCTCTGTCCATCACCAGTGCACGGCCTTATCTCTGGCTATCTGCTGCTTGCAGATGGTGCCAGGTCACAGGATACATGTGAACTGTCCCTTTGTCCCTTTTTGTCTGAGGGTATTCTAAGTTCCATAACTGTGAGTAGCTTTGTCCATCCCCCACCCTACCCCACCCCACCTCGACCGATGCCAGAGTAGGAACTTAGAAAAAAACTTACTGAGGACAACGAAAATGGCTCCCTGGATAAAAGAAAGTCCTTACTGCACTAGTGTGAGGTCCTGAGGGTAAAACCAAATCTGGAGGCATGGCTCAATGATCAAAGCACTTACTGCTCATACAGAAGACCTAGTTAGGTTCTGTGCCCAGCGCCATGTTAGGCAGCTCACAACCTGCAGCACCAGTGCCAGAGGCTTGGATATCCCTTCTGGCCTCCACAGACGTCGTCAGAAGTGAGAAAAGTGGCTCAGCAGTTAAGGGCATAGGATGCTCTTGTAAAGGGACACACACTGGCAGCTCACAACCATTCCTGACTCCAGTTCTAGGGGATCTGGCACTCTCTTCTGACCTCTTCAGACACCTGTACTCAATGCAAATGCACACACACACACACACACACACACAAACACAAACATGTATGCACACACACAGACACACACATGTATACACACACACACACAACTGCCATCTACTCAATAAGTCACTGGGCCCCAGTGTCCCAATTTGTAAAATGTTGCTAATGATTCCTCCTTTCTTGGGAGAATAACCTAAGATGATAAATGAAAAGAAAATGTTATTTTTAATTATGTCTGTTCAGTTTGTAGAATGTCTGCCTAGTACACACAAAGCTCTGGGTTCTATCCCCAGCACCACATAAACTCAGTGTGGCGGTACAAGGTTGGGAGTTCAAGGTCATCCTCCACTTCATAGTATAGCCTAGCCCGGGTTACATCAGACTGTATCTCAACTTTTAGAAAATATAAAGACCCAATTGGAATTGTACCTCCTTTAGAAAATGATCGACAGGCCCTCACTCCAAGGAGTGGCTTCCACTCTGTAACTTTCCATAACCCACTTACTTGAAGAAGGAAAGCCCAGTGCTGAGTCTGAGGCTCGGCGTGTGCCTGTGAGGCTTGCCCAGGCTAGCTGTGCCGTGCTTGCGTGCTTGCGCAAGACACAGAACAGCAGCAACGCTGTGCTCTTTCATGCCGCCAGCACCTCCGTCTCACAGATGCCACCCAGATACCTGTATCTCAGTTCACTGGACCCAGCTCCCACGCTCAGAATTCCGAATGCCTTTCCATTTGTACAACATTAGACTCCAGAAGCACTCGGGAGATGTACATTGCTGCTAATGAGTGAAACCATGCTTAGAGAGCTTTGTTAATATCATACACAAACAGAACTCACCTGAGGAGGTTATGCTAGGTCCATGGCAGCAGGCAGGTGACAGTATGCATGGATTTGTTCAAATACTTTCCAGTTCCCCCTTTGTAATGGGGTAATCAGAGGGACAAGAGGACATGTCCCAAGAATACAAATCATCAATTCACACACTAAAAAGAGCCTGGGGGCTGGAGAGACGCCTCAGTGGCTTTGAGAACTTCCTGTTCTTCCTTTCCCATCTCCTAGCCCCTAGTTCCTAGCAACTCCCATGTGGTGGCTCACAACTGCCTTTAACTCCACTTCCAGGGGATCTAATGCTCTCTTCTAGACTCCATGTGTACTGCATGCATGTGACACGCAGACATATGCAGGCAAATGGATATGGTGTGTATATTTGTGTATGTACGGTAACCCTGAGGCTCAAACCTGGTGGCTCCGTCTAACAAGGGCAGAAGGAAATGCCTCAGGCTGAAAAGCAAGTTCCAATTCAAGGAAAATGGCAGTTTAAGTGTGAAAAGATTAACAGGGGCCTGGAAGACACAGGCCATACACACAATATAAAGATGAGTAAATCTTTTTTCAAAGAGCCTATAGGCTAGTAATTACACACACACACACACACACACACACACACGTATGTATATGTGTTCATCCTTATTTGCTGTAAAAGAACTGCCAATAATATATATATAATATCTTTATATCTTATATATTTATATTATTATATCTTATATATATTATATATAAGAATATATATTCTTATATATAATTATAATTATAATCTTATATATATTCTTATATATAATAATATATATAATATATATATTCTTATATATAATAATATATAGTGTATATATATATATATATATATATATATATATACACACACACACAAATGTGTGTGTGTGAAATTGTCATGAAAACACATGTTAGGTGTTGGGTTTAGAGAAGGAGCAACTTGGCTGTGATCTCAGCACTCTGAAGGTGGAGACAGGACGGCCTGACCTCCGAAGTCCCCCTTGGCTATATAGTAAGTTCAAAGCTAACCTGTGATAAAGGAGGCCCTGTGTCTTGAAAATGAAGCCCCTTCAAAGACTACCAACTACCAGTACAAGAAAAACACAGTGTGGTTGTGTTTTATAGGTCCCTGTTTATCTTTTCACATTTAAATTGCCACTTCCCCTGAGTTAGAGCTTACTTTCCAGTCTGAGGAATTTCCTTCTGCCTTGTTGAGTGTAGCCACCAGGCCTGAATTTCAGGGCTCCTCTTTCCTCTGAACTTGAAATAAGTGGCTCCCCACAGTTGGACAACTCTGTAATAAACTAGCCATTGCTTCAGTGGTCTAAGAGCAGAAACTATAGCTTAATGCATCGTCTTCTTAGTGCACAGCATGATAAACACTGTGTGTGCACATGCATCTGTCCACCCCTTTGTGTGTCTGTGTGTGTCTATGTGTGCATGTGTGCATGCATCTGTCCACTCCTTCATGTGTATGTGTCTATAGGTGTTCATGCACACATGCAGTTGTCCATTCCTTTGTGTGTGTGTGTGTGTGTGTGTTTATATATGTGCATGTGCACATCCACATGTCCATCCCTTTGTGTGTGTGTGTTTGTGTCTATATGCGTGCATGTGCACATGCATCCTCTGTGTGTCTCTGTGCCTCTGTGTATGCATGTGTATATGTGTCTCTGTGTGTGTAGACACATGTATGTGTGTGTTATGTGTGTACACACACATATGGGTATGTGCATGTGTGTGAATGAATTATTTACAATATCCACATGTATGGGGGAGATATATATCAAAAAGAAAAGATGAGTATGGCAGTGTGAACCTGCACCCCGGAGCTGGGGAGGGAGAAAGACTGGGTCAGGAGATCTCTGAGGTTCCACAGTCAGCAGTCTAGCAGCCAGCAGCCTAGCTGGAACAGTGAGCTTCTGGCCACTGACAGACTCTGTCTCAAAACAATAAGAAGGAGACTGACTGAGGAACAGCATCCTGTATCAACCTCTAACCTCCACACATACCACATATACCAGCACAGGAAAGTGCCCCTGCACACACATGTATGCATGTGCTTACAACACACATACATGCAGGCACACACATACACACATACACATATGTCTTTAGTATTAGGACTATGATTGCTTTTCTCTATTCGTGAGTGTTTAATGTTTGGGGTGCTGTTGTTGTTGTTGTTTTAGGCAAACTACACAGCCCTTACTAGCTTGGAACTTGCTATGCAGACCAGGCTGGCTTTAAACTCACAGATACCTATTTGTCTCTGCCTCCCTAGTGCTGGGATTAAAGGTGTCACCACCAAGAGTCCTCTTCCATTTTACACTATTTTTTCATGGTTTTATAGTCGGCTGCTCTGATTTTTATAAGCATAATATATGTCTATAAATAGAAATATATGTGTTTATATGTAGAAAAATAGATAGTTCAAGAAAACTCCAAACAGTATAATATTGACCATCAAAGAGGCCAGAACCCTGCCCCTCCTAAGCACAGATTCTCAGTCCTGGTTTCTCTGGGTCTGCTGTGTGTGGTTGGTGAGAGGCCCCTGGGCGGATGGGAAGAGCTCAGGACAAGGTCTTAAAAACCCTTGAATGAGGAGCAGAGAGGGACTGTAGTTGGGGTGCAGGGAGGGCTTGACATTTTATAACAAGATACAGTAGGTTTTGCTTGTGTGTCGATGACTAAGAGGGAGATCAATTATTAAGGAGAAAGGACACCAGTTCTTAGAAGTAGAGTCCTTATGAGAAAGAGCTAAAAGCCAAAGGGTTCTTGGCAGTTGGTAAGAGCAAGGCCAAAAATATGAATAAGGATGCAGTTTCTGGTAGATCTGGTGCTGGGAGCAGGGAGTTCTCTGATTGTGGAATGTGCTCTCAAAGGACAAAAGGCAAGGCAGCAGCCCTGCAGACTGGGAGGTACAAGTGTTTATGAGAAGGAGCCGTGATTGGAAATGCCAGTAGTCAGACTCACACTGTCCCCTTCAGTGTGCAGAGTAAGCTGTAAGGAAGACACTGAGGGAAGTCATTGTACAGATGGGGAGTCATATCAATCCCCACAGCTAGGGAGAGTAAGGGGAAGGGTCTGAGCTCACATGGTTGCCATGGTGATGTGCCCTGGAGAAGATTCCTGGCTGCACCTTCATGTCCTACCTGCTCTCTCTGCCTCTCTGGGCACCTAGTCAGGCCATTCACTGCTCTATCAAACCCCAGATCCTGAGCCCTGACACATCCGTTTAGTGTCTGTCCCAAGGACTCATCACTGAATTTAACCAGAATCTTATTTCTAATTTCTTTCCATCTCTTCCGTGGCTCCCCGACCTGGCTATTTGCATCTTGCATCTCCTGATGAGTTTACCTGTGACTACTCTCCAGCCTCTGTGTGTGTGTGTGTGTGTGTGTGTGTGTGTTCTCATGTAGGGTGAGAATCTAGTGATCTCAGACTGTTAACTGTGAAACAGTCCAGGGAAGTGTAGTTACAGGCTATGGCTTCCTCAGACATCACCCCAGTCTGCTGTTCTTCCAGCAGCAGGGAGCGAGCAAAGGTCACCTTCACTTTCTGAGCACGAGGGGGCACTGCAGGCCGCATTCAGCCTCCGGGCACTGGCCTGGGTCTCCTTATGGCTCACCCTCAGGCATCCAACATGAGAGGAGAGGCAAGGCTCCCACAAAGGCTCTTCTGGAGGCACTATTGGGCTGTAGATCCACCTAGGAAGAAGAACACGCCTGCATCTGTATCCAAGCCAGGCTTTCCACAAACTCCATCTTTCCTCCCTGGGTTCCATGGTTAGGGGACAGATGGCATAGCAAACGGCAGCGAGGGGAACTGCTATTCACAGATACTAAGCACCATGAACAGGGCTTCTGTGCACATATGAATTCCTCAGAATCATCCTATGAGAGTCTACAGTCCCAAGCACAAAACCTCAGAAAGATGAGGTCATTGGTGCACAGCCACACAGTGAGCTGCCAATCAGGCTGAAGCTGGTCTGAAACCAAGGTTGACTCTGCATGTCAAGTTCAGCTTTCTCTTTAGTGTGTCCACTTCTCACGTCTCTGCTTCAGGTAAGAACGTTGGGCAGGACGATGTGACTTCTCCAGGTGGTTGATAAGAGTCTGAAAGATCTGTGTGGACAACTCCAGCCAGTCAGGGCCACACTCAAATCCCAACTGCTCAAACATTGGTGGTAGCAGGGTGTGCGGGGGTCAGGGGGTAGGGAGGTGGGGGGTGTCCTTTCCCTTCCCAGCCAGTTTCCTCCTGCTAATGTCAAAGGGTTGAACTAGGTCCTTTCATTGGGTTAAAGACAAATCTTACAGTTAATGTGGAGAAGGCAGGGCTCTCAGGATCAGGAGGAGTGGATAAACAGGAGAGATTCCAACTAGCTAGACAGGAGATAGCCAAGCTGCCCACATAAAAGGGAGAACAGGGCCCTCAGCAAAGCAGTAAAGCAAAGGCTCCAGCTGGCTCCCATGAAGGCCCCTTGAGAAACAGATACAAGATACCATTGTTTTTTCCTCGCATACACTTCTCAACTTTATGGGCAAGTCACGCCTTTAAACATAGGAAGTCTATCTATCTATCTATCTATCTATCTATCTATCTATCTATCTGAGACAAGATCTCTAACCTAACTGGCAAGCTTGTGCTTCTGATTCCATGTGTTGAGATTCCAGGCATGCTCCATCATGGCCAGTTTATGTAGTCCTGGGGAAGGAGCTCAGGGTCTTGTGCATGCTAGGCATTTCTATACTCTATGAGGACTGAACTACAGCCCCAGCCAGTTTCTGCATATTCTGGTATATAAGGCATCTAATCATAACAGACTGTGGGTTTGGATGGCTTCAAAGGCTGCCTTTGCCTGTTCCAAAACCGAACCCACACCAGATGATCCCAGAGGTGGTCAAGGAGAGAAATGTTGACCAAGACCCTCACATCTGTAAATTCAAGAGCTTTCCATTTCTCATGGGCTGTACATGGAGGATGACCTGGATGGACCTCATGCTCCTGTGAGTGCTGCCCAGGAAGGATGGAAGAGAGCCAGGAGGGGCCTTTATGAGGCAGCTGCATCTGGAAGTGAGGTTGTGGTGCCCAGAGGACCGGAAGTGTAGAAGCGCCCTGCCTTTGCCTCAGCTGCTAGAGGGAGCAAGTGTTCTGAGAAGAGAAAGTGTTAAGTGCCCTCGCCTTCCTTCCCTCACACCCTGTCATCAGGAGACTCCCAGTTTTGCAAGCCCACCTTTCCCTTGACTTGTCTCCTCAAACTCTCTTGTGTTTCCAGTTTGTGTTTCAACAGATTGAACCTAGCATATTCGAGATACCAGACCATGCTACAGAATAGGGTAATACAACTTGAGCCACCCAGATCTTCAAAGGGCTTGTGATGCAGCTGGCTTGAAAGTTGAGTTCATTCCAGTATGATGTGGTCCATGGAAACACACACACAATTCTTCTCTCTGAACCAACCCCAGAGGCTACTGAACAGGGAGGAAAAGGAAAAGCCAAAGGAGGGAAAAGGCAGACCTAAGAACTTTCGAGAGCTGCTTGACCCAGGCAAGTGTGCTGGTCCTAGAAGGTAAGATCAGGAAGGAGGCCAGTGCAGCTGCCTAGCTAATGCAGGGCAGGGGCTGAGCTAGAGGAAGGGACATGGGATTGAGGGCTCTCAGGTGTCCGAAGTATGGGGAGGGGTCAAGACTGATGGGTGACATACTGGCTGGCGTCCCAGAAACACAGCTATATGAATTACAAACCAGAGAATTCCCTGCAGAGGCAGGATGGAGAGATTGGCTTGGGTTTCACCTGTGGGACCTTGTTATGCAGCAGTTTCCTGAGAAGTAAGGCTTTCTCTTCTGCAGGGAAGAGGGAAGCTCAGCAGAAAGAAGTGAACAAGTAAACAAGACTCCTGCATCTCAGAAAGCTCAAACTTAGCAGAGTCTGCTGCTGGAGAGAGGAGGCTCTCCCACTAGACCAGCAAGCTGTGCAGGAAGGCCCCGGGGACAGTTTTCACAGTGTTTTTCACGATGTCACTGGGACTCTGTTTCTGTGATTAACTGCTCACCCTCCTCAAAGGACCCCCAGTAAATTCACTGGCTCAGTAAACTGGACTTTGGTGCGACTGATGGGTTTTGTCTTTTGTTGGGGGGTGGGGGGTGGGAGTGCTGTCCTAGCTAAATTGTCTATATGGTTGGTTATTCGTGCCACCCCAGGAGAAGCCACACAAAACAATGGGTCTGAGAGGAGCTATCCAACTGCAGGGATAGGTGGGACCCGTTGAGGCTCCCTGAACCCACTGGAGAGGTTCTTCCAGGCAGCCTGAAGTGTGGTAACCTCTCAGAGGCACTGAAAGCAGGGATTCCCAGATTCCACAGGCACTGATTGTGGCTGCTGCTGTCACTGATAAAAAGAGGCTGCAATTAATTACAAACTAGTTTCCTCCCTGTGAGCTTCATTTACAGGTGCTTCCTGCTCCGCCTTTGATGGGCTTTAGCTGCTGGATGGCTAGAGATGCCTGTCATCCAGGGCTTCACGGATGCTCTAGTAGCCCCAAGACACACTTCCCACTGGACAAGGGGCAGAAAGGCCACTGCTTTCCTTGGTTTCCTAGACAGCCTCCTCACACCCAGCCATACTCTTGAAGAGTAGCTTTGCTCCACCAGAAGACGGACCAGGATGTGACTCTTAATAGAGCACTTGGTCTCTTAGTTTGGGTGTTATTGCTGGGATGAAACACCATGACCAAAGCAAGTTGGGGAGGAAAGGGTTTATTCTGCTTATACTGCCACAGTGCTGTTCTTCATCGGAGGAAGTCAGTTCAGGCACTCACACAGAGCAGGATCCCAGAGGCAGGAGCTGCTGCAGGGGCCATGAAGGGGTGCTGCTTACTGACTTGTTCGAGTGGTTTTGCTCAGCTCGCTTTCTTATAGAACTCAGGCTCAGGCCCATCAGCACAGGGATGGCACCACCCACCATGGGCAGGGCTATTCCTGTCAATCACTAGTTATGAAAATGCCTTAGAGCTGGATCTTATGGAGGCATTTCCTCAGTTGAGGTTCCCTTCTTTCAGATGACTCTAGCTTGTGTCAAGTAGACATAAAACTATCCAGGACACTTGTCTAGGATTCAGGAAGCATGGTTCAATCCTCAGCACCACATAAATCAGCCATAGCAATGCATGCCTGTGGTCCAGCCCTCTGGAGCTGGAGGCAGGAGTATCAGAAGTTCAGGCTTATCCTCGATGTACAGCAACTTTGAGGTCAGCCTGTGCTACATGAGACTCTGCCTCAAAATAAAACAAATCAACAGAGGCACATTTTAACCCAGATACTTGTGTATGTGTTGCTTATCATGCTTGATGGACCAACCCTTTCTCCCTACCACAGTGATCACTAGCTTCATGTTCATCCTCCTGTTATCAGAACTGTCAGGGTCAGAGCTTGGGCCCTGCAGCCCTACCAAGCCAGGATGAGCCACCATCCTCCGCAGCCCAATTAAACATACAAGTGAGAGTGAAAAGCAGAGGAGAGTGACTCAACTGTGGCCACACTGGGGAAAGGAAAAAGGGGGTTCAGTGACCCCCAAGTGCATATTTTGAGTCCTCACATGAGACTTCAGTTTAAACAGAGGGCAAGAGCTGGACTGGAGGGATGACTCAGAGATTGAGAGCACTTGTTTTTTCAGACAGCCCAGGTTTGATTCCCGTCACTCATAACGGAGGCTTACAAAGTCCGTAACTCCAATTCCATGGAATCTAGAAGCCTCTTCTGACCTCGAAGGTCAGAACATATGATTATACAGGCAAACATATGATGCATAGACATACATGCAAGCATAGCACTCATACACATACAATAAAATAAATTTAAAAAATTAAATAGAGAGCAAGCAGACCTGGTCACGGTGTGGCCCCTGCCAGCAGTCTATGCTAACACCCCCTCTGACTGGAACCAGACTTCAGCCATTCCTTCTTTCAGCATGGGTTTTTTGGGGAGAAGGGAATTCTATATTCTTAGGGTATATTGTCTCAATAAGGGAGAGGCACAAAGGTCTCTTTAGACTAGCTTCACTCCTGCCAAGAGCATTGCACTTACCCAAAGTGCTTAGGGATAATCCAGACAGGATAGCAGCTTTTCCTTAAAATTAACATACATGTATCACACTAAGCTTGTGGTGCTCAGAAAAGTTATTTTCTTCAGTGATCACGTGACACTCCAAAAATACAGATGTGGCAGAGTCGCGCCAGAACTCCTGGTTGGAGGTACTGGGTTGGTGTGGTCACTGAAGTTGCAGTGTGCTGTTGTGACTGTTCGTGCACTGAAATGTGTATGTGCAGACACCCCTGGGGGCTCACTGCTGGGGAACTGTATGTGTATGTGTGTGTGTGCAGACACCCCTGGGGGCTCACTGCTGGGGAATGTGTGTGTAGACACCGCTGGGGGCTCACTGCTGGGGATGGAATTGTTGCTGTGTTGAGTGGAATGTGGGTTTGAAAGGTTAACCTGTTCCCAAATTACCTTCTGAAAAGATGGCATTGCTGGGCATGGTGACACATGCGTTTAATCCCATCACTCCCAGGCAGCGGCAGGTGGATGGATCTCCCTAAGTTCAAGACCAGCTAGTCTATATAGTGAGTTCCAGGACAGCCACAGCTAGAGAGCAAGACCCTGTCTAAAACAACAAAGATGGTATCACTGGCTCCCATAGCAAAGAAGGCCATGTCCCCACACCTTAGTGTGCAAGATAAGACCCATCTGGCTCATCTTTGCTCATCAGAAGTGACTAATAAAATGTCACTGCCGTTAAGAATATGTCTCCACTTACATGTCGAGCTCGGGATGTTCTTCTAGCAGCTCTCATCCGTGAGAGCTTCCTGATCACATCTGCTCATCCAGAGTCTTTTTCTCGATGACTCTTCAACGTAAATTAAAGAAATCGGCCTTTCATCTGTCTTATGCAGATTCCTTTACTCTTTGTCCCCAAGCTTTCTCCTCGGCACTGCAGCATTTACCTTTTCTTAGTGCAAATGTAACATTCTTTTCTACTGTGGCTTCAGGGCTAAGCTGTCACTTAAATATTTTATAGTGTCATTTCAGTTTTCACTCGAATAAAATGTTTAAGTTGCTGGAGGGTTGACTTCTGGTTCAAACACAATGCCTTACTCTTGTCAAGCCTGCCTTCAGATGGAGACAGGCAGGATTGACGGTTGATAGATGAATAGGTAGGCAATAGATGATAGACATGAGAGATCAATAAATGATGACATACACATCAATAGATCAATAGATCGATATGTGAACTATAGGTAAGTAGGTAGATAGCTAGCTTGATGGATAAATTACTGATTTATCTGTAGACTGATTGGTAGATGAGTATGGAGAGAAACACAGAGAGGAGGTGACTGGCATTTAACCCTTTATAAAACTCAAGGAGTGTCTGTGAGTTGGTACATGTGCACATATATGTGCTTGGGTATCCTAGTTTGCTTTCTGTTGCTGTGATAAACACTACGATCAAAAGCCAACTTTTGCAGTCCATCATGAAGAGAAGTCATGGCAGGAACTCAAGTTAAGGAGCTTGCAGGCAGACACTGAAGCAGGGACCGTGGAGGGGTGCCATTTAATGGCTTGTCCCTCCTACCCGTCCCCAATGGCTCACTTCGCTTGCTTTCTTATACAACCCAGGACAACATGCCCATTGAGTAGGGCTTTCCTACACCAGTCATTAATCAAGAAAATGCACCACAGACTTGTCTGCACACCCATCTAATAGAGGCATGTTCTCAATTGAGGATCCTTCTTTCCAGATGACTCTGACTTGTGTCAAGTTGACAAAGAAAACAAACAACAATAACAACAACAAAAACGTAACCAGCATAGTGAACACAGGTGACATGTGTGTGAACACATGTGTGGAAACCAGAGGCTATCATTAGGTGTCTTCAATCAAGCTCCACCTCTGTCTTTATTTTCTTTATTAATGTATGCATGTTTATGATGGAAGTGGAGTTCACATGTCATCAGCTGCTTGTATAGGTCAAAGGTTATATAGGGCAACTCTGCGGAATCAGTTCTCTACCTTCGATTTTCTATGTGTTTGGGGCATTAAACTCAGATCATCAGACTTGTGCCTTCACCTGCTAAGCCATTAGACTGGGCTTTGAAAGAAAATGTCTTTCACTGAAACTGGAGCTTGTCATTTGCTAGGAGAGTTGGCCAGCAAGCCCCAGAGATCCACGTGTCTTCACTTCCCAGCACAGGGATTGCAGGCATGTGACACCATGCCTGACATTTTTACACGCGGAGGACCAAACACGGGTCCTCACACTGTACAGCGAGTGCTTTAACAACTGCACCATCGCCCCCAACCCCACCTCCAACAAACCCAAAATGCTTTCTGAAGCTCTCTTTCTCCGTGATTTTCCGACCCTGTCGTGAAGGATTTCATTTGCTTCCTGCCCCCAGCTCCCTCTTTGGCTCCTCCCTCTCCTCTGGCTCTCTCTCTCTTCACTGCCCCCCAGCCCCCATGTCAACCAGCAGGGATGGTGCCAAGCGGAGGGTGGGTGTTTTCTCCCAGGAGAGAGAGGACAGAAGGAAAATAAACAGAGCGTGTTTTTTTTTCTTGTTCTTAAGTAAAGCCTGTGTTTTAAAATATATATATATCTTTTGAGGGTTGCTGTAGTTTCATTCTTGTTGCTGTGATAGGAACACCCAAAGCAAATGCAACTCAGGAAAAAATGGGATGTGGGTTATGGGAACAAACTCTTCAGTGACAGAGCCCCGAGGTGGGGTGTTCTATGCCGCCACCGCTGCCGCTGCCTCCACCGGTGGGTCCCACATACACACAGCAGCGGTGGCAGACTGCTCCTCCACACTGGCCACACAACAGCGAGTCCCAATAGATATGAGAGATACGAGAAAGTCCGGTTCCAAAGCTTTATTGTTCATGGCCAATGTGGATGGGTCAGGATGTGTGCATTGCCCCCCCCCCAAAAAAAAGCCAGGGGGGAGCTGGCTTAAATAGGGAGGGGGAAAGAGGAGGAACAACTTAATTGAGCTACGCCTCCCCCCTTTTAGGTAACTCATGAATATGGAAATCTCGAGGCGGAGGCCTGTTAGTCACGCCTTCTACCTGTGTCCTACACGACTGATGGTGCAGGTTAAGGGGAGATGTGGACCACATGGAGGAGTCTGGAATCCGGAGGCATGGGGAGATAGATATATGCCAACCCTCACAGGCCATGTTGGATCTTCGGCTATCTCAAACCCAGTGCTCTACCGGGGAGACCAACCATTTCTTCACGGCCCCACTGTGGGGTTTACAATTCATAGCTGCATTCCTTTGCAGGGATGCCACAGAGGCAGCAGCTTGAGACAGCTGTTCACACTGGAGCCACAGTCACCAGCAGAGAGAAGCAAATGAACCCCTGCTGCCTGCCCGCCTGGTTCTCGGCATCCAGCTAGATTTCTGTCCTCATGAAGTCCAGGGCCTAGTCGAAGAAATGGTATCCTCCACACTCAGGGTGTCGTCCTACCTCAGTTAACATTCACGATGATCACAAACCGACAGGACACCCAAATCTAAACGATTCTTCATTAAATCTCTGTTCCCTGGTGATTCAACCAAAACTTACCGGGGCAGAAACTTTGTTATTTCTGCTGCTGAAAATCATTTACTGGAGCCCACATCTAAGTCGTCTAAATAGAAGCAGGTCACTCACTGTCTGTGTCTATGCAGCCTGGAGCTGGACCATAGGCCCTCTCACTACTGTGACTTCTGGTACCAGTCCTATAATTGACTCATGCCCACCTTGCCTGGTCCTTCCAGTGCCCCCCATCCCCTCGCCATACACACCTTCCAGCCCAAAAGCAAGGACTATCCCTCCTCATCCTCACATCTCCCCCTTTCCTTGAAGATGCACCATTCATGCAAACTCAGGAAACCAAGAGGTTCCTTTGCCTTCTTCTAGTGCTTCTGCTTCCATGATCACATTCTGATGAGATCATTTCTTGTCCCCAGAAGCCATTGTCTCAATCCAAACCTCTGTCCCCTCGAAGCCCAAGAACCCTCCAGCTGGTCCAGGAGACCCTTTTGGAATCTCTCTGCTCCTGTGGCTAGAGATTTCTAAAGTCTAATTGAACCTCACGACTGCTTCCCCCAGCTCAGAGCGCAGACAGCCATGTTCAAAGGTCTGAACTTGCAAGTGTGCCTAACCTTTTGACCTTGGCCATTTGACATGATCATCTGCAGAGGTCACACGGAAGGAACATGCAATCAAATTACAAAACCAGATTGTAAGAAGCAATCTCATAATATTTGATGAGCAAGTAAGCACGGCAAGGCCAACTTTTCTCAGTATATCTGTTCTGGTATGTATATGCTTGGCCCAGGGAATGGCACTACTTGGAGGTGTGGCCTTGTTGAAGTAGGTGTGTCACTGTGGGTGTGGATTTTAAGACCCTATTCCTAGCTGCCTAGAAGCCAGCATTCTGCTAGCAGCCTTCAGATGAACTCTCGGGTTCTCCTGTACCATACCTGCTTGGATGCCACCATGTTCCTGCCTTGATGATAATGGACTGAACCTCTGAACCTGTAAGCCAACCCCAATTAAATGTTGTCCTTACAAGAGTTGCCTTGGTCACGGTGTATGTTCACGGCAGTAAAACCCTAACTAAGACAAAATCCCATTGTATTACTTTTGTTTTCTCCCTGTGTGAGAATCACTTTTTCTTTTCTTTTTTTTTTGGGGGGGGGGGGTGGGTTGGTTTTTTTTGAGACAGGGTTTCTCTGTGTAGCCCTGGCTGTCCTGGAACTCACTCTGTAGACCAGGCTGGCCTCGAACTCAGAAATCCGCCTGCCTCTGCCTCCCAAGTGCTGGGATTAAAGGCGTGCGCCACCACTGCCCAGCTTCACTTTTTCAATATAGACACTTGGCCTTCTGCGCCCTCGGTGCAACCCCTTGATATGCTGGGGTGTATATAGCCATGGGTTGAACAGGCCTGAGTGTAAGACAGGAGCTCTTAAGAAACATGGACTCCAGTAAATGCTTTCCAGCACTTCAGGGACTCCTAGGCCCTGCCGGTCACTGCTGCCTGCCTGGGTTTGCTGAGCAGATGAATGGATACGTAGCTCTTGGGCACCTAGGAGGAGAGATCCAAGTGGGAGAGGATATAAACAGGGTCTTTAGGTGTAGGGGGTGTGATTATTATTCTTAACTACCAACTCGATGGGACATAGAATCTCCAGGCATGTCTGTGGGAGAGATTCTAGATCAAATTAACTAAGGTGGGAAGACTCTCCCTGGATGTAGGTAGCACATCAATCATGGGCTGGGGTCCTGGTGAAAGCAAGCTGGGCACCGGCATCCATTACTCTCTGTTCACCCACTGTGGCTGCCACATGATCATCTGCCTCCTTCTCCTGTGGCCATGCCTTCCTCACCATGAAGGTACCCAGAAGGTGAGCCAGGATGAACCCCACCCCCTTAGGTTGCCTTTTGTCAGGGATTTTATCACAGCAATCTGACAAGGCCAAGTGTTTGTATTGAAAAAGTGATCCTCACTCGAAGAGAAAACAAAAGCAGTACAATGGGATGTACTGAGAACGGCTGGTCTTGCCCTGGCTCACTGGCTTCTTTCACAAGCTCAGACTCCACCAAAAGTTGCAATAAGTCATTCCGAATGTGTGCTGCACACACAAAGGCACAGGTAGCTACCTTTCCGCGCGGTCATCAGCTCAGAATTCTTCCTCAGAGAGCCATTTTGCCACTTAGGACGGTGCCTAGGGTAGAGGCATAGACTGCACACCTCTGTACCTGACATTCTGGCCAACGGGTGTATCACAGCCAAGTTAAAGACCATCAGTAACGAACAGGCCTTTGGGGGCTAGGAGACAGCTTAATTGGGAAAATGTTTGTCTCAAAAGCACAAAAGCTGGAGTTCAAGCCGCAGAACCCTTGTAAAAATGAGCCTGGCTGGTGTCAGGAGTTTATAATTTCAGCCCTGTAGAAGCAGAAACAGGACACCTCAGAAAAGGGTGTGGTGACGAGGCTGTAATTCCAGCACTCAGAGGCTGAGACAGGAACAACCCTAAAAACCCAACGTTTCAGGCTAGCCTGGGCTACCTAGTGAGACCCTGTCTCAACAGAGCAGGGGTTGGGGGGGGTGAGGCGCGAGAGAGAGAGAGAGAGAGAGAGAGAGAGAGAGAGAGAGAGAGAGAGAGGCAGAGAGAGAGGCAAAGAGACAGAGGGAAACAGAAAGAGAGAAAAGGAGGAAGGCGGGCAGGCTGGCTGTATACGTAGTTCGGTGGAAGGTACTTACTTAGCTTGTGTGAAGCCTTGGGTTCAATTCCCAGCATTGCAAAGAATAAACAAAGTAGAATTTTTAAAAAACCTTAAAATAAAGTGCTTTTGGTAAATACTGCCGTGGCGCCACAGGAGAGGCTTACTTGACTGACAGCCCATTAACAGCGCCCTACGGGGTTTCCTCCCGCTCCCCTGACCCACACTCAGCACGGTCATCATTATTTTGCCAATAAACGTATGGAAAAATGAATCTCTCTGTGGAGTTGTGTCTTCTGGTGATGAGCTGGAATGAGCCTCTTTCCCCATGTTTATTGACTGTCCCCACCCCTGCCCCCACCGTCCATGGCTGTGTTAATTTCCAATCCATTCTAAATTGACTCATTGTTCTTCTTCACTAATTTCTGAGCACCGGACCCCCAGCACTCTTCCGACAGCATGGGTATGCATATGTAAACTAGTTCCAGGCTTTGTCCCTGGCTTCCCTTCTGTTTCCTCTCTCATGAAGAATAGCGTTCTCATTTGACAAAGGCTTGTGAAGTGGGTGCTCATCCTGCTTTGGCAGCGAGGAGGGGGACCCTTCAGCTGCACCTGACAGGAGCAAAGGCTCAGCGATGAGAAGGAACATGGAAGATTAATATGACTGGAGCAGTTAGTGGCGGGAAGGATTGATGAGTGTGAGCTGTCAGGGCAGGAGAGACGGCAGGCAGCCATGGGAGAGACAGCCAAAAGCTGGATGGAGAATTCTGAGCCACCACTCCCTAGAGGCAAGCAAAGGAGATTTTTATACACACACACACACACACACACACACACACACACACACACATCCTGAGTTCAGTCCCTGGGTACCACATAGTAGAAAGAGAGAACCAACTCCCACAAGTTTTTCCCCACCTCCACACTTGCGCTCTCTCTCTCTCTCTCTCTCTCTCTCTCTCTCTCTCTCTCTCTTTCTCTCTCTCTCTTCCTACACACATACACACAATACTCCCCTACAATGGAGGCCGGGGAAGTGGCTCAGTCAGCGGAGTGCTTGCCTAGCATGCCTGAAGCCCTGGTTCCATTCCCAGAACGGGTTGAAGAGGGAAAGGAGGGAAAAGATTCCAAGATTGGGTTTAAGATTTGGGACTCAAGCTGGAGACACAGCTCAGTGGGTACAGTGCCTTCCTAGCAGGCACAAAGCCCTGGGTTCTATGCCTAGTACCACATAAGCCCGGTGTGGTGGAGCATACCTCTAGTCCCAGAGAGGTGGAGGCAGAAGGATCAGGAGTTAAAGGTCATTCACATCTATACATGGAGTTTATGGAGTTTGAGGCCAGCCTGTGATACATGAGACATTAAAAGAAAAAGTGTCTCTACCTAAATGTGAGCCGAATGAGGGAGACAATAGGCATGCCAAAGGGGATGGGAGGGGGAGGGGTACGCAAAGCCTCAACCCCATGCTAAGAACTATAGGTATGTAAGCGATATTTAGGGTGGTATAAATAGTCCTCACCAGGGAAGAGCATATCAAGTGGTTACCCAATACTAGATGGTTAACCCTGAAAATATACACATAAGTAACATTATACAGACTGATCAGGTTACATTTAGGGATATATATGTATATATATATATATATATGTGTGTGTGTGTGTGTGTGTGTGTGTGTGTGTGTGTGCCTGTACATATGTGGTGTACATATATACACAAACATATATGTATGTAACAGAAATTAATAAAGACCTCATGAACTTGAAAGCAAGTGGGGATGCGTATACGGTAGTGAGGAATATACAGGGTTTGGAGGGAGGAAGGGGAGGGGCGACATGGTGCACTAATTTCACCACAAAATGGGTGGGGGAGTTCTTAAGTCCTGGAAACATTCTAGACACTGTGCTGTGCATTGAAAATGTTTGCTTCTGTTCTAGCATCACACTCTGGTATAGAGTGCTGTTCTGTTATTAAGCTGGAGAAGTGAAGGTTCAGAAAGGCCAGGAACCTTATGGAAGGTCACACAGCCAATAAGGAGCAGAAGCATGCCTGCCTGAACTTGCTGCACTTGTGACAGCCTATGATGCCCAAGCACGGGGAAGGGAACTCAATGAACTTGCTTGATCTCATACAACTTGGAAGAGAGGGAATTCGGATTTGGACTCTGACTGTTGACTCCCAAGACCTTGCTGTTCTTTTGTGACATACTCCTGAGCACAGAGGCCCCAGCATGGGTCTAAGAATATTCCCAGTCCTCTCGGATGTACCTCTAAGTTTAGAAGCCCTGCCCTTGCACAGAGCGCTAAGGCTTGAAGACAAACCCATCCTGTTATCTTCTGCAGCTCATGGTTCACCTGAGAGAGCCAGCCACCCACGCCAGGTCTGTTTGCCCAACTGAAACCCAGCCTGGAACACAAAAGCAGATCTGGATCCCTAGAGCTGCCTGAGCAGGGCTGAGGTCTAGATTGGGTCCTGCATGGGTCCTGGGTTTCTTCCTGAAATTCTCCAAAGTCCCATCTGGTACCCAAGACCTAGGACTTGCAGAGATGTTTACAAAGGGCTCCTGAACTGGCACAGGCTGCTGCCCATGTTTCTCCCCTTCCTATAGCTCACCTTTGACCCATTCACAAGATCTGAGAGACAATCATAGGTGTCCCAGAGCTCAGCCTCCGGGTGGGGGCTGATGACCTTGCTCCAGGTGTGGGTGTGGGGAGGGGTGGCAACCACTAGCCAGCATGCCTTTTCCTTCCCCAGAGAGCAGGAACCTGGGCCTTCAGAAACTTCTGGGTATCGCCTTTGGGAGACTCTGACAATGGCTGGCCAGAGGACTTGTTCTGGGCACCTTGAGCACAGGCCACTTTTGTGGGGTTTGTGCACTGGCTTCCCTCATGGCTTCTGTGTGGGTCTCAAGACTGTGACACCCAAAGGTCACCACCAAAGGTGGTAGCAGGTATCTATTACCCATGCATTTCCTGCTGCTGGCACCAGATGATGTCCCCACTGCCTCCTTTGCAGGAAGCCTCTAAGGGTGCCTTAGCATGTTTGAGGCCAGGGCAAGGAACCTTTTCAACTAATGTGTGTCCTTGTCACTGATGGATGCTGGGATACTAGGCTCCCTGGAGCTTCCTACAATAAACCACAGAGGACAAAGTCTCCTTCTACAAACACACCAATCTTTCCCATGAAGGCTAGGGTGCAAGCCATGTTGACAGCTATCTTATTCTAGGGTTATGGCTATTGCAGCCTGGTAGTTCAAAACATGTCCCTGGGCTATCTTGTTTATGCTTCAAAATTACAAGTGGTGAATTTAACATGACAGGAAAGAGATTTCTTGCTCTCATTTGCCTGCTTTTTTTTTTTTTTTTCCAAGACACGTACATGTGATATCAACCTTATTGGGTGTAGAATTGCCATGGAAACATACCTCTGTGTGTGCCCTTGAGGTGTTTCCAGAAAGGTTTAACTAAGCTGGGAAGACTCACCCTAAATGTGGGTGGCACCATCCCTTGGGTTGGAATCCCAGATTGAATTAAGATAAGAAAGAATTGAGAACCGACATACAAGGTAACACGTATCTGTATCTGCATGCGCATGTAGAGGCCTGGAGACAACTGTGGTTTCAATGGCACCATCCACCTTATTTTTTGAGACAGGGTCTCTCCCTGGACTGGAACTGACCAACTAGGCTACTCTAGCTGGCCAGTGAGCCCTGCAAAGCCACCTTTCCAGCACTGAGACTAAGTGCACAACACTATAGCCACCTTTTTTTTTTTTTTTTTAAGATTTATTCATTTTATATATGTGAGTGCACTGTCACTCTCTTCAGACACACCAGAAGAGACAGATATACATCAGATCCCATTACAGATGGTTCTGAGCCACCATGTGGTTGCTGCGAATTGAACTCAGGACCTCTGGTAGGGGGGGGGGGTCAGTGCTCTTAACTGCTGAGCCATCTCTCCAGCCCATGATTTGGTTGTCCAAGCCTCTCTTTAGCTTTATGATTAGCTACAGGTGGCTGGTGGACAAGAACAACTCAACTACAGGTTTTTTGTAACGGACAATTAGGCAGAGTTTCATTGATAACATAGCCCGGAGGCCAAAGGCAGTATCTGTGGCACGTGGCTCTCTCAGCTGCCTTGTTCTCATAGTCAGTAGGTGGCCAGGTGTCTTAGTTTCCTTTCTGTTTCTGTGATGAAACACCCTAATGACAAGCAACTTAGGAGGTAAAGAGTTTATTTGGCTCTTAGGTTCTGGTTACAGTCCATCATGGAGAGGAAGTCAAGGCAGGAAGCTAAGCAGCTGCTCATGGCGCATCCCCACTCAAGAGCAAAGATAACTGCATCCAGGCTATTTCTTGTTTGCTCTCAGATAAACTCTCTCACACTCTAAGGAGCCATGCCTAGGGAATGGTGCTTCTCACAATGGGCTGGGACATCAATTAACCGTCAAGACAACCACCCATGGACATGACGACAGGCCAAACATCTATACCATTAAAAGTCTCTTCCCTGATGATTCTGTCATGTAAAGTTGACAATTAGAAGTAACCAGCACACTAGCCTTTACCTAGCAGTGCAAAGCCAGGCTATGAAGCAGGCTAACCGCTCACACAAACAAGACAGTCATCTCCAGCTGACAGCTCACCTACATGTATTTCTAGAATTCCCTGGCTTCCCCTAATTTTCCAGGCTCTTCATTCGAGTCCTCACAATGCTTTTACACACCCAGGCATCTCTCCAGCCTGATTTCTTTTTGATCTTTTTACTGTTGTGTCAGAAAGACTGACTATAGATTAAGGTTTGCATAGTGTGAGAGAGAACAGAGTCGCTTGTGATTTAAGAATGTAAATTGCTTTTTAATTCGGAAGAAAAAACTGCTTGGTCTCAAACCAGTCTTCACTTTAGATGTACAGCCAAGCCTGGTGAATTACTCTTCCGGCTACAGGGCCTTGGTTAAAAACTCTCCGGTGCACCCTATAACTCTGGCAATGCTGTAATTGCCGCACTAACTCCTAAATTTCCCTCTGGCCACATCAGGGCAATCCATTCTCATTTAGTCAATCTGCTCAGGATTTACAATTTCCTTTTAGACTGATTTCAACCTTAAATTTTCCCTTTTTATAAAGTCCTTGACATTTGCATACATTGCTGCCCTGGGCGGCCACCATCACCTACCCTTAACATAAGCTCCTGCCCCTGATTTCTGAAGGGAGAGATGATGCTGACAGCCACCACCAAGAGTCATTGTTCCAGAACTTGGGACACCAATGTGCCTGCCAGAGTATTGTGTATATGTATATATTATGTGTGTGTGTAAACGCCTTGTGCGAGTGTATGTATGTGTGTATATATATTGACATATATCACATCTATAAACATATATTATATAGAAAGACCAGGTCTCGCTAGGTAACCCTGGCTGCCCTGAAATCCTCCATGTAGATCAGGCTGGCCTCAAAATCACAGAGATCTGCCTACTTGGCCTCCTGAATATTTGGATTAAAGGCATCTGGCACCATGAAAGGTGCACACACACATTCAAATGCTACATTTTACAATTATCAAATTCTACACCTAGGGCTGATTCTTATTCAGTGAAGTGCTTCTCACACAAACATGAGGCTCTGAGTTCAAGCCCCAGAGTCCGTGCACCTTGCAATCTCCATGCTGTGGAGGCAGAGACAGTATACCCTTGGGGCTTCCTAGCCAGCCAGCCTAGCCTCCTCGGAAAGTTACAAGTAAAAGTGAGAGACATCTGATGTTGACTTCTGGCCTCCACATGCACATGCACACTTGTGTATCCACCTGAACACACACATACACATACAAACACACACACACACAAGTCTATCTCTGTATACACAGATTCAAACATGCATTTTTCATATCATACACATGTGTGTACATATACATTCTGTGTATGTGTGCCTGTGAATAATTTTCTAAATTGAAATAAATATGTTCTCCCATTTTACAGGTGGAGAAGCTGAGGAGATTGTTTTGATTTCTCAGTCCTTTTAGAGTGATCAAGCCAATATCTACGTTAAAAAGCTCATTCAAGTGAAAACAGGTATATTTAGTTGTGCTTACCTGCCCTGGTTGTATGACTTTTTCTGGGATGACGTGAACAAGTGTCTGTTCACCTCAGAAAGGACATTAGTAGACCAATTAGAGGTGTCTCACTAAGGCTAGTTGGACAAACAAGTGGAGTTTTGCTTTTGTTTTGGCTTTTGGTTTTTGTTTTTCTTTGTTTTCTTGGTTTGTGTTTTTGTTTACAAGACTATGAGTCAAAAGTCATTGACAAGAATGTGAGTGAATAACTTGCAGTTCCCTCCCAAAAAGCCGACTGCAGCATGGATGAGGACTCACAAAAGCTGCATCCCAGAGTTCCCTGCGTGGGTTGGGGGCAGCTCTGCCAGCCAGCAAGTCTCCTCTCCTCCTTTTTACAGCTCATGGATCCTGTAATTTTCAGGAGCTTACTGAGCTTTTTTAATTTACTTCCTGGATGTTGTGGCCTCCCACCTTCTTCAAATGGGAAGGTTTTCATTTGGAGGAAAGAGTTTCAGCACCATATTGAATCACATAGAGCCTGGTTCAACCCAACGCTTATGCCAACTACTAGAGATGCTCCCAGACTGAGACAGGTTCCTTTTTGATTGACCTTGGGGGGTGCCAGACTCTTTGAGGTCATGTGAATGAGTGATTTTTATACTTGAAGCTGACACTCCAGATAACAACACAGGCTGTCGTGTTAGCAATGGCGACAGCTACAGGCATGTCCTCCAGGGAAGGCTCACCCGTGGGTCTTCCTATCATCTGCTTCCCTCATGGCTGTGTGGCCCCTTTGTGTTCTGTGTTCTGATTACAACTCATCCACCACACACTTCCTTGCTCCATAGTCTGGGGAACAGTCACCTGTGGGAGGGACCCACAGCCACTCTTAAAAACTATCCACATCTGGATTTTGCTGGCTTCACACATAATAGGAAAAAAATTAATTTTCTCTTGTCCTTGACTTCTCCTTACCAAACATTAGCTCATTCAGCGCGGTAACGTTTGCAAACACAGCTCTCCCTGCCCCAGAGCACACTGCAGCATTTTGTCCTTGACTTGGTGTCTGCTTTTGTGTCGTCTTCAAACCTCGAGACCCAAGCTGAGCTCTCTGAACATTTATAGGACATCTCCTTGCATCTTCTCCACACGTTTCCTGCTAAGCTCCGGGAAGCTGTGCAATCAGGACTACCAGGCAGGTCTGTGGGTGGCAGATGCCCTTTGTTCCCCCACCCTATGGACACCCTGCTGAACACATCTAATTCCAGGGTTAGGTGAAAGGTGATCAGTTGCCTTTCTAGACAACTTCCTTTGCTTGAACAAAGAGCCTCTGTAGGTCAACCTCATGAACACGGCTTTGCAGGCAGGTGCTTTGCATAAACAGGTGACTCACACTGAATGTCACAAACGGAAGGACACCCAGGAGCTCACTTGCTAACCCCTCTGGTCCCTGCAGGTACCAGCCCAGGGCTGGAACTCACAGCCAAGGAGCCTTTCTGGGGACTGATTAAACTTTCCCCTTTCTCCAAAGAGAGTGTTTTCTCCTTTCTTCCCCCAGTTCAGCTCTAGCCCACGTCTGCTTCCATCATGGCTATCGGCCCTACACGTTGGTGTTCTCCGCTGCACTATCACTGTGGACACGCTATGGCTACACAATGACCATGGCTGACTACAGTTTTTCTTCTCAGAAATGACTGTTCATGTTTGCAGTCACTGTAGCAGTACTGAGGGGCCTTTAAAAAGTGGTTAAGCTACCCAGGACTCGTGAGGTTGGGGATCCTTTTCAGTGGAGGGCACAGACTGGTTAACATGCACACCCCAATCCCAGCACGGTGTGGAGTTGTAAACCTGCAATTCTAGCACTGGGAAGGAGGAGAAAGAAGGCTCAGAAGTTGATGGGCCTCAAAACAAGAACCAAAAAGTTCAAATAAACAATGAGGACAACAAAAACACATGAAGGGGTTAACAATCCTTCAAAGAGTAAGTTCCGGATTAGTTACTCTGGAATCAGGTGGTTATGAAGTGTAGTCACATCTGTCTCCCTCCCCCAGATGCACCCTATGTCCCTTCTGCTTTATGCCAGTAGGCACAGTAGGAGCCTTCATGGGATATGTGTACTCAATTCCCAGACTCTACAACTGTGAGATACATAAACCTCCTTTCTTTATACATTTCTCAGCCTCGAGCATTCTGTTATAGCAACAGAAAAAAGTACGGTTTTTCATGGACAAGAGAGAAAGATTGTCTGGAGGAGAAGGAAGAAGGGGTCTCAGGAGGAAGGGTGTGGAGGAAGGGTCTCAGGAGGAGAGGGAGTGGAGGAAGGGGTCTCAGGAGGAAGGGGTGTGAAGGAAGGGGTCTCAGGAGGAGAGGCTCATCAGCTACTCTCCCTTCACTGACCGCTCTGATCAGACCACTCCCAGGGTGGTGGTCAGGGAAACAGAGACAGGTGTCAATGCGCAAACAGAGCTCTCACCTAGAGGGAATGAGAGAGGCTTTATACTGGAGCCAAATATGAGGGCTCAGGGCCCAAGAATACAGATTCAAGTTACCTCAAATTCCATGTTTCAATGGCAACAATTTTATGAATTTGGTTTTCTTTCCAATGTAACAGAACAAAGAGAGTCGATAATTCAAGACACTTTTTAAATCCATGATAAGAACATCCTATAAGTGGGCATACGAAAGAAGAAATGTCTCCTATAGGGTTCAGGCTCTGCCTGATGACTTATTTGTAGCTTTTGGTAGAATCTCGTGGTCTGTTAATAAGTTCCAAAGGATTTCACATTAGATAGTCAGGAGGATATTAGATCAAATATCAGGGAGGGATAAAGATAGTCCAGGATAACAGGCTCTGATCTGATGTATTCCAACCCTCGTTCTAAACCCTTCACAAGCAACTCATCCCTCCCAACAGGACCCACCCACTTTCCCATCTCATTAGAAAGCAAGCAGACAGTCTAAGGGATAATGATAAAATAAGATAAAACACACAAAATAGGACAAAACAAAGAAACCAGCCAACCAGTCTAGTCGGGTCATTGCCATAGGCTTGGGATTTTAGTTTTTGGGTTTTGGTTTTTTTTTTTTCTGAAAACTTCAATTCACACAGTAATTTCCCCTCTAGGCACCCAGTGGCAAGGAGAGTGACACAGTATCGTGTGGGAGGAGCTCACCTACAAAAACCATTCCTCCGTTAGAGACACTCTTCCTCTCATCTCTGCTTACTCAGGCCTGTCAGGAAATAGCTGTGCGCTTGCTGGGCAGAAGAACAGGAAGAAGTAGAAAGTTGCCCTTTGGCTGCTATTGTAAGCTGGGTCAACCCCATCTTTCCCAGACCTGCTGCCCCTTGTGAGATTCCAACAACAGGCCAGAGACTCTGGAGATGCGTGATAACGTTGACTGTCAACTTGATCAGATTTAAACTCGCCATGAAAAACGTGTCTCCAGGCAGGTCTACACGGGAGGGAGTTTCTAGACTGAGTTAATTAAACTGTGGGCAGCACACCCCAATGGCCTGGGGTCCTGAACTGAATACAAAGAACGAGCCGAGCACAGCAGCACCTGTCTGCTTCCTCGCTGTGAACGACTATGTAAGCAGCCACCTCACACACCAGCTGCCGAGTCCACTCCACCATGATGGACTGCACCTGTACAGCATGAGGGACAACAACCCTTTCCACACATTGCTTCCCTGAGTTTCCAGGAATTTTGTTGCAGCAACAAGAAAGATGACAGGAACAGAGAGCAAAGAGAAACACAGCCCTTCTATTGTGGAGCAATAGACACCACAGTGTGGTTCCCAGACTCCCTTGCTCCTTCTGAGAGGCTTGCTGTGGAGGGCACTCAGTGTAACACCTCTCTGTGAATTGGCCTGGCGTGTCGTGTCCACAGCTGTGCCCCTTCTCAGGACAGACAACATCTGTTGGCTAAGTGAAGCAAGCCAACCTGTGTGGTTTAGGATGTCCCAGAAGGGCCATAAGAGCGTCAGGGTACCTTCTAATTCATGTCCAAAGATCCAAACCTTCCCTCTCCTGATTCCTGCTGTCTCCCCCTGAGAAACTCGGATGGATCAGCTGTGTGCTAATCTCCAGCTCAGCCTGTTTTAAGGGATCCCCATATTTCAAGGGTCTCATAGAGGGGAAGGCCCATCAGAGTAAGCACCCAACTAGCACAAGACTGCTGTTCTCCTGGGGTCTGGGTGTTCAGTGAGTCTGGGCTCAGTACTTGCTGAGTGGTGGCTCTTGAGAACTTTCTTCTCTCCCCACTTTAATCCCCTCTTCAAGTGTTTCACCTCTGAGGTCCACTTTGAGACGGGTTTGACAGAAAATTATCCATCTCTTCTAGACTTCAAAACGGTGGTCCAAATTTGCATTTAAGTATTTTAATTTCTCTGGAATCTGTGGCTCTATTTTCATAGCCTTTCTCTGGGGCTGATCAGAAAAGCTGAGTACTTTTTGGTCACCAAGAGCAGTGTGCACACATAAAAGCTTTTCTGAAAGGAAAAATGTGGGTTTCTCATTACCATAACATGATAGGTTAAAAAAAAAAAAAAGGAAAAGATATTTGTTGTGTAAAACCTCTGTGAGGCAGGAAAGGAGAGCAAGGAGACCAGGGGATGAGAGGGAGGAGAGTAGGAAGACAGAAAGGGAGGGGGAGAGAGAGGGGGAGGAAAGGGGAGAAAGGGAGGGAGGGCAGGAGGAAAGGAGGGAGGAAGAGAGGGAAGAAAGGAGGGAGGGAAGGGGGAGGGAGGGAGAGACAAGGAGAGGGAGAGGAGGAAGGAAGGAAGATTGTTGATGACACAGAGAAAGATCAGAAACTGTCTTCCCATAAGAGACGAGCATGTGTGAGGCACAAAACAAAACAAACCTCCTAGAATTCCACATGGAGAAAGTGGGAGCTATGTGAGTGACCTCTAGTCACGACCCTAGTGGACGGGGCGGGGGAGGTCAGCGAGAGCGGTCCCTGCGCCCACTGCCACCTGCACACGGCAGGGGTTGTCACAGGTTGCGTGGATCAAATTGAAGCCATCGGCGCTGCCCCCTCCCTTTCCCCCCTCCATCCTATAACCTGTCCCGGGTCTCTGGGCCCCTTCCACACTTGAGAGTGCCTTCCTCTTCCCTAATAAAGGATCTCGGGGCTGGTGGGAGGTTTGGAGGCTCAAAGCTGCCTCTAACTCCTGCTCCAGATCTGACGCCCTCTTCTGGCCTCTGTGGGCACCTGCACACATGTCTGAATATACACATACAGACACATATTTAACCTATAAATAAAATGTTTCAATTATGTAAAAATAAACTACCTCCTTTTTACCACTATGCATGTGTCCCCGGTCTATCTGTTGTTGTTGTTGTTGTTGTTGTTGTTGTTGTTCTAAGACACAAGAACTTGGGAATTTAGAAGGATGTCTTCTAGACTCCAATCCATAACATCTGCAACAATGGTCCAGAGATTCACACCAAACGGGAGAGTATGTTCCAGGACCCCCAAGACCAAGCCAAGGCTGATGATCTATGGCCTTGTAACTCTCTCTCACTGTTTTGGGGACCAGAAGCTGATGGCTTCCGGAAACTTAACTCTTTCTTACTGTTCTTTTCTCTGTTGCTCTCCCTTACTATTCTGTGCTAATTAACGCTGGCTTCTGTCTTCTGCTGCTTAAGGAACACTTGATGGCCAGGTGCGAGGCTTGGACTTGTTATCTCTTTGTGAACCAGAAAGAAAGGAAAAGAAGAAAAAGAAAATTAATTTACACAGACAACATGCACAAGCTGTAGGCACACTCATACATTCACACACACATACACACACACTGTGGTCCAGCCAAGATGTACACACACTCATACATTCATAAACACACACACACATTGTGGTCCAAAAAATGTGCGCACACTCATACATTCATTCACACACACACTGTGGTCCAGCCGACCACCTGTCTCATCAGCTCCATGTGTGTTCATGCATACTTACATATGTACAAATACACCTACATATATATGTCTGTGCATATATTCATGTAGACAAACAGACACATATGTATTTACATTTGGGTGGATGGGGCAGAGCCCCCCCCCCCAAGCCACCATTTTATTTCTTCTCTTTGGCCTTTTTATACCTTCGTAGACAAAAGTTCTTTAGAAAATACCTCATGGATAAAATGTCACACAAAAGGGGAGTTACAGAAGGAACTGTATATATGTTGATAGTAAGTTCAAAGCAGTGTTTTATTGTACAAGCTCATTATAAGTTCAAATCAACAGTTTCTTCTGGCCTTGCTTTATCATAGTGCACACCTGTGACTTCATCTTTGGATTTGACCTAGAATGAATGTTTTTCCTTGATCACAAATTTGTCCCAAGCCTATTTTGTTTTTTAGTGTAATTGTGAATGTTCATTTTATTCCTTATTATGCAGCCTTTACTTACTATATTCTATGAGGAGGGAGCACATTCTGTTCTTGATTCTAACTTTATTATATCTTCTGGCAAAACAACTAAAACAATGTCTTAAAACTTTCTTCCGAAAATTATTTGAATCAAATTGGGAACTCTATAAAAAAATCTTTAATTCATCTAAAGGGCATTAATTCATAAAAGTTTATCTTTATATTGATCTGCAGGAAATCTGCCCGATAGGGTGGACTAATGCCCAGGAGTCGTTAGACTATGTAATAGTGATAGAAAAGTCATATCAGCTGCAGGAAGCAATCCTGGGATGAAATCTCTTGGGACCTTGTCTCTCAGAGCTCACCCATCAGGAGCCATGCAAAAAATGGTGGGCCATCTCCAGAAAACTTACCCATTTGCCTGTAGCCTTTCTTAGATGGCTCTTGACACGTTTTCAGCACAACAGAGATTTATTTGCCCCAGAGGGACAAAGGAAAGAAAATAAGAGACAAAGACAGGAGATAGAGTTTGGGAAAGAAGGGAAGGGAACAGGGAGAGGTGGGGTTACTTGTTCAAGAGGACGAAAGACTGCCTGGATAGAGAGAAGACAGAGGTGGCCCATAGGCATTTAGTGGTTTATAATGGCAACAGGGGAACCTGCCCCCATGTTAGGGTAAGGTGTTTAATTTTAATTGGGAATGTTATTTAGGTGAGCCAAAGGAGTCTTTTGATTGCTGGACTTCAATATGTTGTTAGTTGGACCTTGGTTGTCAGCCTCAGGAGGAGGAAGTGACCAAATAAAGGAACAGAGCTTGGTGGTTAGCTTTAGGAATGTTTAATATAATGGTTTAGCAAGATAGAGGGAATGGAGGAGAGGGGCAAGTCCTGCCAGAGCCATGCTTGCCAGGCTGGGCTGGCCAGAGTCCCTTAAACAAAGCAATAATTTCTGATAATGCATGGGGCACAAACATTGGCTGGTGAAAATTGTGAAGGAAAAGTAAAAGGCTGAGCTGGAGAGCTGGCTCAGGGTGAAGGGTGCTTGCTGCCCTTACAGAGGAGCCATGACCCACGCCAAGTAGCTCTCAACTGCCTGTAACTCCAGCTCCAGGGGATTCAACAGCCTCTTCTAGAATCCTTAGGTACCTGCATTCACATGCACATACATGCATACACACACACATACACACACTGCATACACACACACAACACACACAACACACACATACACCATCCAGCTCACACCCAAACACACACAGTTATTTTCAAATCAGCAAGTCAGACAACCAATGAAATAAACAAACCAAGAAAATCGACAGAGGCATAGATTTAAATGACCAATAAATATGAAATACACCTAAATTCTGAATGAGTCACAAACATATAAATTAGCATCTAAAGTAACAATGAGGAGTTACTTTAGTCCCATTGAGTAAAGTAACATTAAAAGACTGAGAGTCCCAGACTGGAAAGGTGGCTCAGCAGTTCAGAGTACTTGCTGCTCTTGCAGAGTTCAGTTCTGGCAGCTTCCAAGCAGTGTTGGGGAGTGGCCTCTGCACTGTGAGGGCTCTGCACTACCTATGCCCATCTCCACACAAACACATAATGCACACATGCTTTTATTTTTTACAAAAAGAACTGAGAATCCCCCCTGCTGGGGTTGGCTGTGAAAATCAACCTCATTAGGACCACCTTCAACCCATCTATTAAAATTAAGATGCTAAAATTTAAAGCACCCCCATTCTCAGTATTTATCCTACAGAAATGAAAGAATCCCCAATTAAAACACTAGTAAATTAGGAAACAGGGACATGGTCTCTAGAAGAGTAGTTGATATTTACAGCAGGACACAAACTGTAAATGGCTGTCAGCTGAGAGTCGCTGAATAAATGGTGACAGTGTTATTTCATTCCATAAACCATTATCATAATAGCTTGCTGGGCAGCCATTTAAGAGAGTGCTTTGTCTTATTCTGTTGTGTTTAGATGTATGTACGTGGTGTGTGTGTGTGTGTGGGTGTGTGGGTGTAGTATATATATGTGTATGTGTGGTATCTATCTATATGTGTGTGTGGTGTATATATGCGTGTGTGGTATATATATGTATGTGTGGTATATGTATGTGGTATATATATATATATGTATGTGTGGTATATGAATGTGTGTGTGTGTGGTATATATGTGTGTGTGGTGTATATATGTATGGTGTGTGTGTATGGTGTATATATGTATGGTGTGTGTGGTATATATATGTGTGTGGTGTATATATGTATAGTGTGTGTGTGGTATATATATGTGTGTGGTGTATATATGTATGGTGGGTGTGTGGTGTATATATATGTGTGTGTGGTGTATATATCTATGGTGGGTGTGTGTGTATATGTGTGTGTTCTCAAATGTACTTAGAAAAAGATAAAGAACACATGACACAAGCCGGCTGTCTGCTTAACTTACTAGAAGAGCTCGGACTAGGCCAGAGGTCATGAGCAGTAAGCATCCTGGCAGGAATGAAGCAATTCTAAAGAGACACTTGTGCCCTTCCCTTTGGCTCTCAAACTATCGAAACAACAAATTCCAAGAAATTAGAATTTCTTGAATCTCATAATGTTGGGGAAAGTAGGAGAAACATGATGCCAGCCAGGGGAGAGACTTGTTTCTCAGAATAAGATTCCACACAGTTCTGACAACTTCTTAGAGCCTCTTGTGGGAGAGACTGGTGCTGAGACAATGCTGGGTCAGTGGCAGGCATGGCCACACCATGACCAGGACAGCTTGGCTATGCACAGCTCTTGCCCTCTATTGAAACCTGAACCTCATGTCAGGCCCCCATTGAGATCTGGATCACAGTGGTCCTCCCCCAATGTGGTCACATTGGATAAACTTCCTTTTTCTGGGCATTTGTTTGTTTGTTTGTTTGTTTGTTTGTTTGTTTTACTATTGCTTCTTTAATAGACTGTTGAGGACAGACGGTCAAGCCTAGCCTGTATGGCTGCCAGGGACCAGGCTCTGACCATAAAAACTCCAGTAACAGAAGATGGCTCTAAAAATGGGTATGAAACAGCTACACATGGGGCTGATTCAGTGTGTAAGAACATATACTGCACTCCCAGAGGAAACAAGTCCAGTTCCCAGCACCCATGTTGAGAGACTCCCAACCACCTGTACCTCCAGCTCCAAGGGACCCAATGTTATTTTCTGGCCTCCTCAGGCACCTGCATGCCACTTCTTCCCCCATCTTATACACACACACACACACACACACACACACACACACACACACAAGAGAACAGTTACATGTATGTTGCAGGATATTTAATCACATTATGAACCCCAAGATTGTGTAGTTTACTGGGAAAACATGACTCTAGTTGTGGTGTGGCTCAGTCTTAGTACACGCCTTTGATCTCAAACAATGAAAATAAAGTTAGTTTGTAGAAGGAAACTTGTACATTTGAAAGTGATACCTAATTGAGTAACAGACAAAGTGATGAATCAGAGAAAGATTTGACAGAATAGGCTATGCCCAACTCTCATGAGAACAGAGAGGAAAGAGAGGCTACCTAAGAGAGAGCAGTGCAGAGAGAAAAGGAGAAAGGGTGGTTTTACCAGGAGAGTTTTACAGAGACAGGTTAAAGAGAGAACAAGCCAGACACAGGTGACGACAGAATGAGCCAGAGAATAAGAATGAGCCAGAAGATTAGAACAGATTGCCAAAGTTAGTTTGAGGCCAAGCAGAGCAAAAAGTCAAGAGAAGCCAGACCGAAAATGAGTTTGAGCTAGAACAGCTTCATTGACCAGCCAGTCAAAGCTCAGAAAGAACAAGAAAGGGTAAGCTTATTCAGAGTCAAGTCTCAGAGACTGAAGACATTCTAGTCCTTGGTTAGGTTGTAGGTAGTCCTAGAAGCTTCCAGGACTAGGTCTAGGTTAGAAGACTGAGACAGTGAGCTTCAGAGAGGACAATTACACCAGCTGAGTAAAAGATGCTTTTATGTATGTATTTAAAATAAGGTTGTTTATAGAAAAACAGTTGTACAAAGCATCCTAAATGTCTTTGTAGCGTGAGGAGATGATGAAACACACCAAGACCAAATGGGTGGGGCTGGAGAGACAGCTCAGTGATTAAGAGCACTTACCCTGGCAGAAGGCCTGGGTTCGATTCCAAAGACCCCAATGTTAGTTAGTTCACAGCCACCTGTAATTCCAGTATCAGGGGATCCAAAGCCCTCTTCTGGCTTCCAGAGGTACCAGGCATGCGGATGGTACAGATACATACATGTAGGCAAAACATTCATATGCGTAAAAAGTAAAAATAAAAATAAATAATTAAAAAACAAACATAAAAGACCAACTAGGTAGAAAGACTTGACACTCTGTTTTAACATTCTTTTCAATGTGTCACCCCTGTCTGATATTCTCCCCAGTATGCTCACAAACTGTTTTTCCTGGCTGTCCTGGGGTGGGAGGAAGCCTTTGGGACCTGTCAATCTTTCCTTAAAGTGCAGAGGGCAGAACTAACCCCAGGAGCTTAAAAGCCCATCTGTGGCTGCCTGCAGGGCATAGAAAACTGCCCCATACTAGGAAGCCCGTGACTTGCTTGCTTGGCTGGGTTCCTCCAATGCTTGCAAGATGCAGCTCAGTCCTGCTCCCCCCACTTCTCTCCTCTTGAGGACTTGCCGTGCGGCACAGTCAGACCCCTTTCCTCTATTCTTTGACCCCACGGCTAGCCTGATTCTGTGTAGGACTCCAGGTTGGGTCTGGCTAGATGGATATGAGGGAGATTCTCATGTATGTCACTCCTTGGGGAGTTTCTGGTTAGTCATTTTTGAATGAAATGACACGGGGCTAAAGAGATTGTTCAGATATTAAGAGCACTGGCTGCTCTTGCAGAGGACCCGCAGTCAATTCCTAGCATCTACAGGGTCACCCACAAACATCTGCCACTTCAATTCTAGTAGATTCAATTTCCTCTTCTGGCTCCTTTGGGCATGGGGCACACATGTAGTATATGGACATATATGTAGCAAAGCATTTACATCCATGAAATAATTTTTTTTATCTTAAACATAAGGAATGACATCGGAGGGAGGTCTGGGGCCCCACTGTCCCCTGGTCTGTCTGATGAGTCGGTAGCATATAGAAACAGAGAGTGACAGAGGTGGGACCCAGAGCCTAGAGACAGACAGCTGGGCAGTAGAGCAAGTAGAGCTCTCCAGCTGTGCCAGCCTCAATGGGTTCCTCCCTCTTCCCAAATGTAAGACCCTCATGAACAAGTAGATGCCGTCTGAGAGCATGCATGACCCTCAGGTGATATGAAGCTGTTTTCATGTCTGTGGTTTTGCTCAATACAACTGTTTCATGTCACTGTTTTTGGGGTCTTGATTTCTGGAAGGGGTTCTGCTTCATTCTTCTGACTTCGGGTCTGAAACGCATCACAGAGGCCAGGGGACAACTGGAACTGCTGTCATTTGATGGTGTTGGGGTCCCAGCTGGCTCATTCATAGGCCTGCTAGAGAATAGCATTGCCTGCAGAGACCTCAGCCGGGGGCCATCACCAGCCAAACATGGTTCCTCCCTAGGTGGACTAGGCTCTCTACTGTCGTGGAATTGATTTATTGCTTATATTATGTTAATTGGGTTCCCAAATTACATAGGAATTTGCACATCTGCATGTAAGACACTATGGGTTCCTGTCCCCAGTTGGTTCCAATTGGTAAATAAAGTTGTTAGCAGCCAATGGCTGGACAGGGAGACAGAGGCAGGACTTTAGATTTCTTGGGGAAGGGAACCATGGGAAAAAGAAGGTTTTAGAATCACCATTCTGGGGAAGCAGGAGGATTAGGCAGGAGAGATGTAGAAGACAGAGTAACAATCACATAAGAGCTGGGGAAGGGTGGCCCCAAGGAGCCCCTCGCTGATAGAGTCAGCAGAGATGAAATATAGATTTTAGCAAGTAGTAATTCAGGAGTATCAGAGGGGAGGTGTTAGCAATGTGGAAATTTGGGAGTGGCCCAACCGTTGAGCTGCTTTGGATATATTAAAAATAAGGCTGTGTGTGTGTGTGTGTGTGTGTGTGTGTGTGTGTGTCTGTGTGTGTCTGTGTATCTTTCATTCAAGAACCAAGAGCATTGGGGTGGTAGCGAGAAGTGCGTTAGAGTGGATTGACCATAGTACCCGTTACACTCTACAGTTGACGTTGAGCGTTGGCTGGGTCCACTTCTTACACAGTGCCCATTGCTGCAAAGGTGTCTCATCTAGCTTTCCAAGATATGTTTATTGAAAACTAAAATCCCAACCAAGATAAACAACAATTAAAGGTGTTTGTTTTGTTCTGCTTTGTGTTTGAGGGTCCCATTCTATGTCCCAAGCTGGCCTTAAATTCACGGCAATCCTCCTGCCTCAGCCTTCCAAGCCCTTTATATTTATATTTTATATTTATATTCCAATATAAATATAAATATTATTTACCCAGCACTGATCATAGCCTCATAAGTTTCAGAACTGAGCCTTGTGAGTTTTGTTTACCTCCTGGGCCTTATTGTTAGCTTATAGACCATTCCCCTAGTCTCTGTCCTAACAATAGCTTTTATCATCATCTGCCACCTGTCCTGCGAGCCAGGTGTGGCTATAGTGGCATCAGCAGCAGCCTATAAAGAGTGGGGCTCACTACACCAACCCTTCCCCCTTCTCCATCTTCCGCAACCCCCTCTGTCTTTCTCTGTCTCTCTGTCTCTGTCTATCTATCTATCTATCTATCTATCTATCTATCTATCTATCTATCTATCTATGTTTATCTCTCCACAGGTTCCCAGCTGGCCTGGCCTCTCTTTCTCTCTTTCTCTCCCTCTTTCTGTCCTTCTCCCCCGTTTTCCCTGCCTCTCCCCCTTTCCATGGCCCCACTCCCCTCCCTTTCTCAATAAACTGTCTTTATGTTAGGTCTGTCACATGGCGTGATTCCTCAGGGAACAGTCGTTATGGGCCTGCCAAGGCATTCGTGTCATTGCCACAATTATACTGCTTTATATTTTATAACATGTATGATTTCCACGATCCTTCCTCCCTGTGTAATCCTCCTTCATTCCTCCTTCCTCCTCCCTGGTCCCTCTTTTCTCATTCCTCCTCCCTCTTCCTTTGTTGGGAGCCGACTTTTAGCAGAAAGCGGCTATCAGCTTTGCAGCCATCTTGAGCCATATACCCTGACATGAGACTTGGATTACAATAGCCTACAACAGCTGAGCACACTCCGATAATCTTGGTTTAGATACCTTGGGTATCTCCAAGAGAGAATGTTTCAGTACATAGGACAGAGTACCTTAGATGTACTTGAGCATTTTACCAGTGGCATGGCTCAGCATGTGTTCCTTAAGCCAGGCATCTCAGCTTTAGGTCTGGGCTGCAGTTGGGAGTTGCTAGCAGTGTGACTTTTCTTCTCCAATCCCTTTGTGAACGGAAGTGAAGTCTACTAATTCTTTTCATTTCACCCTATGGTGTGTTTGGCCTCTTGTCCCTCTGTCCTCCACCCCCAGGATGATGGTACCACACTCAGACATGATCATTCTATTGCTCTCCCTGCAGGGGTATGCAACTGTCCTGGAGAGCCATTTAATGATGTTACTACTGAAACAAACCATCCAGGTAAGGGCACCCTAGTCTTTCCAGGGAAGCCGAAGACTGACCTCAGGAACAGAAAACAGGCAGCTTAGACCCACGTATGTACTGGAGACACATAGCATCTTCCCTAAGCAGACTGGGTGTGGAGGGTGCCTTGTGCTCCAGTGCAGGTCACAGAGCTCAGCTGATGGAAAGGCTCTCAGACAGTCCTCACAGAGCCGACCCCTGTGCCTGTTAATCAGAAGTGTCTGCCTTTTGCTTAGACAATCTCATCACAGGGTAGGCCCAGCATTCATTGAGGATGCCATGTGGAACTCCTGGTGGTCTGTGGAGATCCCCACCTCCTCTCACACTCAGTGTGCCAGCCAAAAGGACAAGGCACCATCCTTCATCACGGGATGCCACTCAAGATGTGGTTTGACTCAGAACTGACACACAATCGAATCTGCCCTCCCAATTCCCAAAATCAATATTTACTGTCCAGGAAGCTCGGGGACCACAGCAGGGGAGACCCCTTCCTCACCTGTCAGATGAGATTAACTGTATAGCCATCAAATCAAAGAGAAAAATGTCCAGCAAAAAGCAGGAATGTGGTTGCTGAGACACGCAGAACTCAGAGGCAGATCTCAGAGTCCCAGCTTCCCTCCTTGACCATGCCCTGGGTTGCCAGCCTTACAAACCCTCCCACGGTGTGAGTGCACCTGATGAGCCTGTCCCTTGCCTTCATGAGGCTTCCAACGGGAAGAACTGTCAGGACAAGGCAGGCATGAGTTCAAGTGCCTGCTAGGTAGGTAAGTTGGACACCTTGCTCCACCCCCATAAACTGTTTCCACATCTGTCAAATGAGAAGAGAAAATCTACGTGACCAAGCCGACATGACTGTACATGGCCTGCCTGTCACTGTGCTGTCCTGTCTCTTCTCTCACCATGCCCTTTCCTGCTCTTCCAGACATTGTATGTCCCACTCTTTCTCCCACGCCCTGGCCCCCACATTACCTCTAACCACAGGACCTTGACCTACTTCCCCTTACTGGGACACTGTTCCCACACCAAACTTTCCATATAGTTAGCGGTTCTTTGTCCTTCATTCTGCCCTTAGATTGTCACTTCCTCCAATCAGCAACCACTCTCCAAACTCAGTCAGCTTTCCTACTACATATCTTTGAAATCCCACATTCTGCCCCAGAGCAGACAGTGAGGTGTGTGGTATTTGATCCCGTAGCTGATGCATAGGACCACTGGGACCCTAAGGTGTAGGACTGAGTTAATAGTTATTCCCCTCAATTTCCAATCAAGAACTCATCAGTGGCCACGGGCATCTGATCACAGGTCAGCAAGTGAATAACCCCATCCTCCTTCCAAGCCTGCTCCATTTGCTGTCTCCCATGTCAGTCACAAACAACTCCTTTGCTCGGGCTCTGTGGAGCCAAGTCCTGGAATCTTTCATGAGGCACATCCCACGTTTCACCTCCATCCACATCTGAAGTTTTAGTGCTGCCCTATCATCCACTACCCACTCTTGGCACAAGGTTGGCACAAAGTTGGCACAAGGTTGGCACACGGTGTCATCATTCCCTTCATGGATCTCAGCAGTACCCTAATAGCCCTCTGCCATCTTGTCCCAGTACAGTGGTTAGGGCAGCCCTGTGTCAGCCTCAGTAAAATCATGTCTTTCCCCCGTTTGATCCTCCTAGCCATATCTAGTCGCTGGTCCCATCTCCTGCTGTGATGGCTGGTTTTACTTGTTATCTTGATACAATCTAGAATCACCTGGTAGGAGGAGTCTCAGTGAGGAAATGCCTAAATTAGACTGGTCTTGAAGAATGAAAAATTATAAAAATCATTTTTATAGAATATATACATATATAGATGCCTTTTAAGTTCTTTTAGGGACATGGAAAATTTTCTCTGAAACAAGCCAGGCCAGTTCCAGGAACTGGCTGTAAGGAGTGAAAGTCATTCAGGTGGTAAAAACACAATGACAGGGCTGTGGCTTTACAGCTGGAGCTAGTGAGAATACAAGGTAGGGCAGTGACTTGGTGAAACCACATTTTTGAGAAAAATGAGTGTGCAGTGATTTTCACATGACTCTAGATCATTTGGGCTAGATTCTCTAGAATGTTCCACTGTTCTTGGTTACCCCTCCCTTGGTCTTCCCAGTGCTATGTTCAAAATTTGTAAAACAACCAATCATGTGTAACCGCACGAAAATGCAACCATTCATGTGTAAGTGCGCGAAAATGCCTTCCTCCCCCGACCCCATGCTATAAAAGACCCTTTAACCCACCACTCTAGGCCAAAACCCTGCTCTTGGAGCTAAAGAGCTTGTCGTTTTGACCGCCAGCTCTTTCCCTAATATGGTTTCTTGTGATCTTTGGGTGGTCACGATTTCCGGAGGCTTGAGAAAGGGTCTCCTGAGTATGGGGATCTTCAGTCTGTGTTGGGTGTTCTGAGTGGGAAGAACCTGAAAGTACTCAGGCAGCATCTCATGGGCTGAATGGAATGGAGAGAATGAGCCAGGCAATAGCAGGCACACATCCATCCACCGTTCTCTACTCCTGTGGGTATGACTAGCCCATACTGCCTTGACTTTCCTGTGGTGACACACTCTATCACCTGGGGGTGTAAGCGAAATAAATCTTTTCTTCCTTGAGTTGCTTTGATCAGATTATTTTATTACAATGGCCAGAAATGATATTAAATACCACACATTCACTCTTGTGCTGACTACTGGCCTCCTTTCTGTGCCACGTGTGTTTCAGGTATGTCTTGCCACATGGGCCTTCACACCAGGGACTGCATTGTCTTAAATGGTCCTTACCCCAGGCTCACAGCCTCTGTTCCTATCACAGCCACCTGGCTGGAAAGACACCCCACCCTCCGAGCCTTTATTCCCCTTCCCACTTGATTTTGTTGTTCTTGGAATGAGTCCCTTCCTAATGAGCAGTGTAACTAATTATTTCCTTGTTTATTGACTGTCTACTTGGCAGTAGACAAGCCGAATGAGGAGGGTTGGAGAGTGTTTTCTGCTTCCTGCTTCCTACTTCCTATTTCTTGCTTCCTGTATTGGAATGTTGGACTCTAAGATCAAGACCAGGGGATGCGCTCCTGAAGAATCACACACAAACAGAGGATTCGCTGCAACAATATGAGGTTTAATGATGCCAGTGCACTGGGGCTCTCTCGCATGCAGGCAAGAGAACCCCGAACAAAAGCTGGGAGCAGTTCTTATACAGAGCTTACAAGGACAACCTCAAAGGACCACAAAGGCTGACCTTCTTAGGTTAGGTGACTAAGATTCTCACACATTACTTTTATGACAATGAGTGTCTTCCATTTGCCCAGGTTTATTACGTTCCTGGAATGTGTCTCCCTGCTCTGGGCCTTCCCCACCCACAAGTGGGTTCCCTTCCCTGTGGTCTGAGGAATGTTAATCAGCCTCTCCCTTCCTCCTCTGAATGTTAATCCAGCAAGTGTCCTCTGACTAAGGAATGCTTCCCGGAGCAGTGAATTCTAAGTTCAAACCGAGACCCGAATATCTCACTTTTGGTGCCTACACCTGCTTCCTGCTTCCTGCTTCAGGGCCCACACTCCCCTGATACTCACCTGGTACTCCACGGCTCAACTAGTACCACAGCTCAGTTAATCTTGGAGATCCAACAGCTGATGGGATCTATGCCTCTGGGTGATTCTCAGGGGCTCCAAACCTACTGTTTAAAACAAACCCAGCTACACAGCTATGATAGGTCCATAACCTGGAGCCAATCAATCACACCAAAGCCTCCTCCCTCCTCTCCCCTGGGATCCGACATTCTGTTCTATATAGAGTCCAGATTTGAATCAGTCTACCTGATACAAGAGAGCCTGGCTCCCACTGGGGGACTAATGAGGGTCAGGTGGAGTTCTGCAGGGGTAGGCTGGATTGAAGAGACAGGAGGGAACTGGGGCAGTAGCAGACATAGGCAGGAAGATATGCTGGCGTGGGTGGAAGGGAAGAGGCTAATACACAAAGAAGACATCCCTGAGGGCGCAATTTAGTTACCCAAGCCTAGACCAGCCATCAGAGGGACTATGTGCTCAACTAACAAAGCTAAGAGAACAGATCAGAAAACCCACCAGGAGGAACAGGACACTGACAGTAAACGAAGAGGCCAGGTCTGAAAGCTTCATCCACCTGCCAGCCCTCGAGGGGCTGGAAGTAGGAGGGAGAGGATGGGGGCATGTGGTGAAAGTAAAGGGCGAGCATCATGGGAGGATGTCAGCAGGTTCATCTTCCAAGGTCAGAGCCTTAGCACCACCACAGAGCATCCTTGCTTGGCCCTCACTGCTAAGACACCAGGGTCAGGACAGTTGGCCAGGTGGCTCAGGAAGACAAGATCAGAGTCCCCCAACTCCTCAGTGGAGTTAGAGACAGCAAAGTTGTCTCTCCAGACTTTTGCTTTATGCTGCTCTTGACTCACAGAGGAAACAGGACCGCTGGGGTGCTAGCGACAGGAAGGCTGGGGTGCACGCAAGAGCAAGCAAGGCCAGTGCAGAGCTTCACCTAGGAAATTGCTTCCTGCTTCCTTTCCAGAGCGGTGAAAGGCCCTTCCTGTTAAGAAGCCCCCCAGATCTCTGCTCTAATGACCCATGCAAGATGAGAGCTCCAACCCACACTGTTGATTAACATCCAGAAACAAAACAAAGCAAAAAAAAAAAAAAAAAAAAAAACCAAAAAAACAAAAACAAAGGAAAGAAAGAAAAGACAAAACACCAACACCTTTATGCTTTTTCTACAATGCACAATCAGAGTGAGCCCAGAGAAGCCTGGTCTCTCGGACTCCTATCACAAGGGGACACAGAGAAGATCGGGCTGATGGGTTATGATGGGTTCCAGGGTGCCTGTGGTTCTGGTCCAGGCTGAATAACTGGAGGAAAATCACATTCACATCCTGACCTTATTTGCTTTCTTATAAAATGGCAGCCAGTGGTGGCCAGCACCCTGTTATAGTCTGCAACATACATCTTCCAAGTATTGTTTTTGGTTGGTTGGTAGGTTTTGATTTGCTGTTTGTTGGAGACAGTTTCTCATGTGTAGACAAAGACAACCTTGACTTTCTGATCCTCCTTCTCCACCTCCTATGTGTCGGGATTACAGGTATGCAGGATCATGCCATGTAGATGCCATGCTAGCGTGGAAGCCCAGGCTTCAGGCAAGCTAGGCATGTACCCTACTGACACAGCTACAGCGGTACAAAGCCCCTCTTATGTCTGGACACTTTACCTGGAATCTGCATTTATGTTTTTCTTTGTTGAAATTCTGAAGCTCTAATGAGCCACAGTGCCCGTTCTTGCATGGCTGTCTACCATTGGCTGCTGGTGGTCGCCTCATGCCACCCCCTCCTCCCATGGGCATCCTCACTTGATACCTGCACAGCTCGCAGCCTAGGTGGGTCAGATTTCAAGAAGACCAGGCTGCCTTGATCCAGATGTTGACCGACCGTTAATGTCTCTGAGCTGTGTGACCAAGGCAAGGTGACTTAGTCTCAGGTTCATTATCTACAAAACAAGAACCAGGGCTCTGGCATGCCACAAGGAGTAATAAACTCACACATTAAGATCTGGGGAGGAACATATATGTGCAAGTGGCCATTGTGTGCACTGTCATCAACAATTTTCCTTCCTCTTGCTTTCTACCTCTCCAGCCCTGCCCTTACGCTCAAATCTAGTACGGCCTGACTTAGCACTGGAGACAGCAACTGGAGCCCTTTGACAGATGGAGAGAGACAAAGAGCACTGCATTGAATGCATATGTGTACATGTGTTAGGAGCCGCATGAGCGTGACAACATTCGCCATTACAAGATGGCGCGGGCATCCTGTGCTCCCACAAGTAAACAACTAACTGCGCAGGTGCAAAAGGCAAAAGCACCAAAGTCACTGCCCATCCCGGGGCGTAATATGGGGTAATGAGTGAACAGCCAATCAGAAGTGAACACGCCACTCTAGGGTACATATAGCAGTGCCTTTCCCGGGCTTGGGGTCTTCCGCTTCTGCTGATACAAGAATAAAGCCTCGCTGTGGTAACTACCCGACCACTGCCTCACGTGTCTCTTTCATGGGCGAAGGGGACACGGAGGGGCTCGGAACATACATGTGCATTCTCATACACATATACACATGGACAGACATGCATACACAGGAGCAAAAGTACATACATGCATACACATGGACACACACATCTGTGTAAACATGCACAGGTGTATATATACATATGCAAACCCGGATGCATAGATGCATTCATGCCTGTAAGAGCCAAAGCAGGCCTTGGGACTAATTGCCAGGAACTGGTATTTCCACTGCCCAGAAAACAAGATGGGATTTAAAATACAGACAACTCTGTTCTGCAGCACAAACAGGGAAGATGTGGTCCCTAGCCTTGGACTGACCTCTGAGTCCTATATGCTGTCCTTTATGGACAGCTTCTCAACTGGCCCATGCAGCAAGTGGCCGAGGCCAGATCCTGCAAGAATGCTGAAGGGAAAGGCCTGTTTTCTTTTCATCAGATAGAAGCAGACATAGAAAGGAGAAAGGCCCTGCCAGGGGATAGAGTAGCCATGGTAAGTTTTTGTCAACTTGACACAACCTAGAGTCTTCTGAGAAGAGAGAACCTAAACTGAGGAAAGTGTTCTCACTGGATTTGCCTGAGGGCCTTTCCTTGATTAATGACTGATGAGTGGGGGGGGGGGGGGGGGGGGGGGCAATTCAGCTCACTATCCCTCCCTTAAGCTGGTAGCCATGGGGCATGGGGCGTTTGGACCATGCCATAAGAGGAACTCCTGGCAATGGCAAGGTAGAGAGAGTATGTTCAAACCCTGGAAATCTCAAAATTTGAGACAGGCAAGAGTAGAACTAGCTCCTTGCCTGTTTCTGTGCCTGCCTCAGAGCATGTAACCAGGTGACCCCCAACCAGGTCACAGGCAGTCAGTCACCGACCCAGCACCTGGGATGCCTCTCCATCTTAATGAGGCATCTCAGTACCTTAGACTTCAGCCAATGACCTTCTCCCATCCTGAATAGTCACCTGATATATAACCTTGGTTCACCCCAAATAAAGGTATGCATTCAAATCCATCCCAAATAAAGAAATACAAACAAGCTAAGATCATCTCTGAGAGCTGCTTCATTACAGATCATCAGAGAAAGCCTCTATCTGGATTCTGCCTCACTCCCTCCTGGCCTGGCAAGCAGCGGTGTCTGACACCCTGGAGGGAAGAGGTGGACTGTGGACCCTGCCCATGTCAGACTTTTCCCTGTCTTCTCCAAGCAAGTGTACTGCTGGTGTCTGGACATCCTGGGAGGAGAAGGGGAACACAGGGGTGCAATGAGAAAGCAGACTGAGCAAGCCAATAAGCAGCACCCCTCCCTGGCCTCTGCATCAGCTCCTGCCTCCAGGTTCCCGTCCTGAATTCCTGCCTTGACTTTCTTCGACAATGGACTGTGTAGATGTAGAACTATAAGCTGAAAGAAACACTTTCTATCACAGTCCCGTTTAGTCATGGTTTTATCAGAGCAATAGAAACATAACTAAGACAAGAAATACCACACTGCCTATCCGAAGACCTTACGCCTACTTCTTGCACACACAGAATAGTTCTTTTGAGAGGGTCTTGCTATGAAGGCATATATTCATAGTAATCCTCTTGCCTCAGTCTCCCAAGTACTGGGACTATGGTCATGTACAGCCACACCCAGATCATGTGACCATGATAATTCTCGGTGCATATGCTCAGAGCTGTGTGTGCCCATGCATGTGTTTGCAAGAACTAAGTGCTGTACCACAATGGAGCTGCAGCCAAAACCACGCCTTCCTTGCTCTGATGCCTGGGGCTTGAGTTTGGCTGTACCTGGAAGCACAGCCTCAAGTGATGCCCTGGGCATCTATGATTGACTTACTTAACCAAGGACAAGATTGTGTGTGAGTGAGTGTGTGTGTGTGTGTGTGTGTGTGTGTACATGACACATGTGTATATGTATGTAAGTACACAAAACACAAGCATACAGAGGCCAGAGGGCAGCCTCAGCCATGGCATCATATGGCATTCCTTTTGCTTTCTTCTTCCTCTTTTTGACAAGGTCTCTCACTGGCCTGGAGCACACAAAGTAGAAGCAGACTAAACTGACTGGCCAAGGAGTTTCAAGGATCCTCCTGTCCACCTCCCCAGAGCCAGGATTACCAGTGCATCCACTGTGCCCTGCTTTTCTAATGTAGGTGAAGATGCTCGAACTCAGGACTGGAGCTTGCAAGGCCAGCACTTCACTTACGGCAAGTTTCTTTACTGAGCTCTGTGGAAACAACAGAGCATGAAACCTTAGTGGCAGAGGCAAGTGCCAGGCCAAGCAGGACTGCAGACCAGGGTGACCTAACCCAGGACACCAGCACATTATAAGAACAAACCAAGGAGGCGAGGCCAGACAGGGGAGGCACACACCTTTAATCCCAGCACTTGAAAGATAGAAATAGACAGATCTCTGAGTTTGAGGACCACCTGGTCTATATAGAGAGTTCCAGGCTAGCCGAGGCTACATAGTGAGATCCTATCTTAAAAAAAAAAAAAAAAATCCAAAGAGGTGAAACCCCACCAGGGCAGGGCACAAACCTGATCCCCCCACACCCCTCACAGCGCAATCACCACAGAATTGTAGCTTACTGGTGAGCATTTGCTGGGGACGGGACCTGCACTTCAATGATAATTTAGACATCTTATAATTAGTGTTTGCTAGTTTGCATTTTATCCTTGTTCGCTGCGGTTACCCTTGCCAGAGGAAGGGAGCACACAGTCCCACATGCCTCTGAACCAGCGTAACCTAGGCCTCAAAGGCACAGGCTGCAGAGACACAAATGATTGTGGAGCTCTCTCATCTCGGCCCTCTCTGTGCCTTCCGATCCCACATTTCCTTTCAAAGTGGAGATGCAAGTTAGCCTCCGCGCTAACAAAACACTTTCTTCGTCCTACACCGAATCCCTCAGCAAATCCTCAAATATCTTTGCAAATCTCAAAGATATTAAGGCATTTAACTTTTTTTTCCATTTAGACCTTTGAAGGATGCTGTGAGTAGAATAATTTCAGAGTTAAAAACCCTGTCGACTGCATGGGAAATTAAGGAAGCTGCCTGTCAGCCCCGTAGCTGGGCTGATAACTAATTACTTATAGATTTTCAGTCAAATTTGAGAAAGATAAATATTTAAATAAAACGTATAATCATTTAGAAAAAGCACTAAGTGTTTTGTAATTATTGTGTTGGAGGGAATCATTGCTCAGATAGTGCATTCCGTCACTTGTGATGGGCTGGGCAGGAGCCTCAGAAGAGGACGCTGCGGGGAGCCAGAGGGTTTGACTTGTATATTTCTGTGCAAGTGTGTGTGCGCATGTGTGTGTGCATGTGTATGTTACCTATGCATTTTGTTTTGTGTGTGTGTGTGCATTGCATATGCATTATTTTGAGTGTGGGTGTATGTGTTGCGTATGCATTCTGGTTTGTGTGAGTTGTGGTGTGTGTGTAGTGCATGCACACGAGTGTACAGATATGTGAATGCATGCAGAGGCCTGAAGAGAATACCAGCAACTCCTCTGTCACTCTCCGCCTCACTCCCCTGAGACAGGGTCACTCAGTGAACCAGATGCTCACCCTTTGTTTACGCTGGCTACCCAGTGAGCTCCCAGAACTCTCCTGTATCCACTCTGCACACCCAGCTTTTGACATGGCTGCTGGAGACTTCAACTGTCTTCATATTTGTACAGCAAATGCCCTTACTCACTGTACCATCTCCCCAGCCCTGTCAAAGGACAGCATGCTGCTCTGAAGTAGTTTTGGTGACAGGAAGGACTGGATTCATCAGGCTGAGCCTTCTCTCCTGACTTGTCCAGCTCTGCTCTGGGCTGCAGTGTCCTGTGTAGCCCACAGCTTGGCTTTGGGTGAGGGCCTTTCTATACGGAGAAGAGGGAAGATCTTGGAACATACCTCCATCGAAGCTGGTTAGGCACCTTAATCCACAAACACTCGTCTCCATCTTTCTCCATCTCCAGACCTTCTCAGACTTGTAGATCATCTCTCTCTAAATACCCATCTCTTCTGCCCCTTTCACTTCTCATGGTCTGAAATCCTTCACCAAGATTTTCTCTCTCTCTCTCTCTCTCTCTCTCTCTCTCTCTCTCTCTCTCTCTCTCTCTCTCCCTCTCTCTGCCTCTGAATGATTTGAAATTAAGTTGCAGACATCAAGGTATTTCCGTCCTTCGGTGTGCCATGAGGAGACATGTGAGGCATATGAATGTTCTTCTACAGATTCACCACACAGGACTACATCTAAGAAGGTTAGCTTAACAATCCCACAGGTGTCTTGCATTTGTGAAACAGGTTCTCTCTCTCTCTCTCTCTCTCTCTCTCTCTCTCTCTCTCTCTCTCTCAACCTGGAGGTCACCAATTTGGCTAGGCTGGCTGGCCAGCAAGCCCCAGAGATCATCTTATGTCTACCCTCCCCAAGCTGAAGTCTCAAACTTTTTATTTACATAGGTACTGGAAATCAAACTGGGGACCTTAAGCTTGCATGGCAAGTGATTTATCAATGGAGCCATCTCCCCGGCAACCTGGTGTCTGTTCGATTATTTTTTTTCTTTAAAAAAAAAAAAAAAAGACTTAGTTCAACTTAGGTGTCTCTGTGTATTTGCGATATCTCTCTCTGTCTCTCTATATATCTGTATATCTCTGTGTCTGTCTGTCTGTCTGTCTGTCTCTCTCTCTCTCTCTCTCTCACACACACACACAGTAGGAAGGCAACTAACTATATTATGCCCTGAGGCTTACGAGCCTCTGCCTCCTGGAGGGAATGTTTCCATTTGGAGGGTATTTCTGTACAATTCAATCGGAGTTCTAGTTGCTAGCTATCATTTCAGGCATTAATGATCAATTATCGGCTGAAAATATTAAATAAAAAATTCCAGAAACAAATGGTAGATACATTTCAGGTTGTTTGCAACGCTAAAAAGTCTTGATGAGGGTTCCCACTATCTTGTGACTTCGTGCCTCAGACCTGACTCACACAACTGCCCAGAGTATCTACAACTGTCAACACTGCCTGTCTGCCAACCACCCAGCAGCCCTCTTGGCTATCAGACCAACTGTTGTGGAACTTTAGTACATGTAATTAAGAAACCCTTGCTTTACCTAGTAGTGACCCCCGAGAGCAAGAAATGTAGTGCTGGAAATCCAGGGGAGCCAACGAGAAACTGGGGAGCAGCTACTTCAAGTGAACATGTGCAGCAGCAGCGGTAAAATTGTTACGTGGACGGCACACTCATATATCTTACATTATTATATATGATTAATGGGTGAGGATGCATGTCAGTTGGTGGTGATTGACTAACTTGCATAAAGCCTCGGGTACCAACCCCAGCACCATAAAGCCAAGAGAGATAGTAGTGATAAGATGAAGGCAGGAGGATCAGGAGTTCAAGGTCCTCCTCAGCTACATAGTGAGACCCTGCCTCACACAACATAGTCATCCCTGTAACTGCTTTTGTTGTATATCATTATTAGTTGTGAATTATTTTTGTCCTTGCTATATAGCATTTGTTATTAATATACTACTGTGATTCATTTGTAAATTAACTATCATAGATGTGTAAAGAAAACATACTAGTTTTATAAAGGGTTCAGTATTACTTGAGACTTGGACATCAGCCGGGAACATGAGAATACTGTTATTAAATAAGTGGTGGGCAGGAGGTGTGTTTGATAGTTACGGTCCATGTGAATATATTTACTTTAATGACCTTTCAGAGAATCCTTGTCTAAATCGACCGTTACATTGCTGGTTATAATATGGTGGTTTTATAAACTCTTTTGCTCCCTTCCCTACTCTCATTAACCGACCTTCTTCTGGAAAGACTTAACTTTACATCCTTGTATCCTTTGCCTCTCTCTCCTCCCACCCGCCCCTGTTTTCCCTTTCTCCTCTCTCATAGCAATAAACTCATTAATTTTTTCAATGTGCTAATATCCATTACTAACGCCATTCTCTTTGATGCCTAAATTGTCATAGATTTGTGCAGTAAAACATCCTCCAGCTGGGTCCCGTGTCCTCTATACATGACCCAATTAGTCTTTAAGCTCTCCCTTGATTTTTTGACAAAAATAAAAAGGCATGTTCCAGGCTGTCTAACACTTTCTTTTAGTAACCTTTAGAGATAAATGATAGTTAAAGACCAAGATACAGGCACAGAGTGTGTTCATGACTCTAAACGAGTCCTAGCTTATTGTGTCTCGGCCTGTTCAGCAACAGATCTGGTCTCTTGCCCTCTCCCTTTCCCCTCTCCTCTCCCTTCCCTTTACCCTACCTCTTTCCCTCCTCTCCATTCCCGCTCCCTCTTCCTCTCCCCCTCCTCTCTCTTCTCTCTCCCTCTCCTCCTCTGCCCTCCCTCCCCTGCCCAGGTGCCTTAAACATCACAATTTTTTTAAAGGTGAAATTCTATAAAGCTGCTTCAGCCAGTCTCTCTCTTTGGAGGGACAGATCTCCAACCCTGCCAGCTGATACACATGCAGACATTATTCAACAGAGTCTCCATCCAACAGAAACCAAGTGGAGCTCTGAGAATCCAACAGCGCTATTAGTTAAAATCTCAGTGATTAATCCTTATTCTCAATTTGGAATTACCTAGGAGACACAACTCCAGGCATGCCAGTGAGGAGGATTCTAGATCCGATTAAGATGGGAAGACTCACCCTAACTATGGGTGATACTGCCCCATGGGATTAAAGACCCAGACAATCTGACAGATGGGTAGTGGGGAGGAGTCATATATCTACAGAAATAACAGGAAGGTAGAGGAGGAGAGATGCTACAGAGGAGTGGCCAGCAGTGGTGGGAAGTAGTGGCACTCAGGACCCTGCTGAAGACTCTGGAGTTTGCTCTGTAGACAAACTCCAAATCTCTTCTGTCACCCAGCCCACCAGTAAATATTATTGATCTCTCCTAACATGGATATTTACAAATGGGGGGGGGTCACATATGCAACTGTAGTAGAGATATTCTGAAGCATTGGCTCTGAACTTGTGGGTTGAGATACCAATTTGGGATTGAGTGACACTTTCACAACGGTCACCTTAGACCACCAGAAAACACAGACATTTACACTATGATTCATAACAATAGCAAAGTTACAATTATGAAGTAATGAAAATAATTTTTTGGTTGGGGGTCACCACAACACAAGGAACTGTATTAAAGGGTCACGACATTAGGAAGGTTGAGAACCATTGTTCCAAAGGGACTTTTGTGATTCTCTCTTTGGCTCTCAGAACTGAGACATGGACCTCTGAAGTGGAAACTTAAGGGTTCTTTGATAAGTCGTTTGAATGGTGGTGTTTTGCTGGGGCAAATATGTGAGGGAGTGTTTTCCTGTAGTAAATACAGGTGAAAGACTAAGAGAGACTTGCGAGGAAATGTTTCACTGAAGCACATAGGAGAAAGGACGTTTTGCTAAAGCAAGCACATGAAAGGACACACGATGAAGGATTCTTTGCTAACAACAGGCATGTATTGGTCTGCCTTACATTGCATAGTTGAGCTGCATTTGTCAGGACTCCATAGAGAGAAATGCACCAAAAAACTTCTGGTGGTGTGCTGCAGTTTGTTGCGGCTTCCAAGGCTGATTAGAAAAGTGAGATCACCTGAGATAGATGCACGTGCGAGGCAAGACCCGTGGAGGACAAGTGATGCTTAGAATATATAAAAAGGACTCGATGGACAGTGACGGGGTGCTGAGCTTGGTTTGCTGGCACAGCTAGCTGTACAACATTATGGGTCTACTGCCTTCACTGATCTTCACTTCACTGAGAAAGGCACAGGCAAGAACTTCCCCTGGCATTCCTCCTGGTCTCTCCTGCTGACTCGTGTCGAGGATGAGACCCGGCTGTCTCTGCTAGGTCGTGCCACTGCTGCTGATGTGTTTGCTATCCCAACTCTACCCAACTGGACTGCTGGTGTATCCCTGAAGTGTTTGCGAATGGATCCGGCTGCCGCTGCTAACCTGTGAACTAACTGAACTGCTGATTTGAACTTCCCTTGGAATTTTTATTTATTTAGGTGGTGGTTTGAATAAGAATAAAACCTATAGACCCCTGGGTTTAAATGCTTGGCCCATAGGGTGTGGCACTATTAGGAGGTGTGGTCTTGTTAGAGAAAGTACATCACTGTGGGGCAGGCTTTGAGGTATCCTAAGTTCAAGCTATGCTCAGTGTGACACAGTCTTATTCTGTTGTTTTCAGATCAAGATGTAGAACTCTCAGCTCCATCTCCAGCACCATGTCTGCCTGCATGCCACCATGCTCCCCACTATGGTGCTAGTGGACTAAACTTCTGAACTGTAAGCCATCCCCAATTAAATGTTTGCCTTTGTAACAGTTGCCTTGGTCATGGTGTCTTTACACAGCAGTAAAACCCTGAGACACTTTATTTTAGCATCTTAAATTAACCTTTCTGTGTATGAGTATTTTACGTATATTTATGCATAAGCATGAGACAAAGGCAGTGCCTGTGAGGGACCAGAAGAAAGCACTGATCCCCGTACCTCAGGTTAGAAATAGGTGTGAGCTGCCGTGATGTGGGTGATGGGAAATGAACCTGGGTACCCCCAAAGAGCATGCTAAGCCATGCTCCAAGTCATTCCACAGTGGGAGAAGGGAAAGACTAATGCCTGGTGTCAGCCAGAGAAGGAACTTGTCTCCTGGAAAGAGAGTCCACACACTTGTGACAGCTTGTCAGGCTCAGGAGAGACTGACTGGGTTAGTTAGGGCCACACCCTGATCACGCCCTGATCACGCCCTGACAACAACCTAACCACAACCTGACCATATCCTGACCACGCCCAGACCACGCCCTGACCAGGCTTGCTTAGCCACTCCTGTTTCCTGCCCTCCATCTAAAACTAAACCTCATGTCTGGTTCTAAAGATGGACTTGTTGGTAGATTGGCCAGTGGGGCCTCTTCCTTCTTCTTCCCAGTATGGTCACACTGAACACTTTTTTCTGCTTTCCAGTATTAATTGTGCCTATAATTGGCCTATGAGGCTGAGCCTAGGTTGTAAGAGCTTCTAGGGCCCGCGTTCAGACCCTAACTCCAGAATTGCCTACATCTGCAGATGGTCTCTACACTGGCACAGACAGCAACTCTAGAGAGCAGCAGAATCAGACCTGCCTTGAATTTAAGGTCCAGAACATTCTTCTCTTATCTTGAAAGGTGTTGTACATTCCTGGAGACCTGTGGTGTTGGAGGAGACTGGGAAAACTGCAAAAGAATCAGAAAAATAATTCATCTTTCTGTTAATGTCATATCTCTGCAGTGATGATAATGTCTCCAGTGAGGCCTTCATTGGAGGACCTGCAGGCTGAAAACAGACCCCAAATCAGACTTTCCTGTTAGCAACTAGAAGGGCTCAGGACATCTCCTCATGGTCCCCTTGCTCCTCTCTACCCAGACACTGCAGAGCCTTTCTCCATCTCTCTTGCCACAAGTTGGATGTTTACTTGGCACCCACCACACAACATTAAATAAGTCCCATGATATTCTGAGTAAAAACAAAACGCCTTACTGTAGTTCCTGCCTGTATCTCTGACTTCATCAGGAACTTCCTCTGTTGTTACACAAATATCTGGGCTTCTTCCCATGCTCCATGCAGGCTTCCACCCCCTGCTCTCCACTACACCTGGCCCACAAATACTCTCACCTGTTCCACTTTTCTCCTGTGGCTGACATTATGTGATGCATGCCATGATGTTTTCTTACCTGTTGGAGTCTCTGACATGAGCATCTTGACAGCCGGGGCACACCAGCATCCCTCCTTGCCTGGCTGTAGCCGGTGCACCTTGGATGTGGGTCAAAGGGAAGAAGAAAAGGAGGAGGGAGCCATGGGGGAGGGAAAAGGAGTGGGGTGAAAGTGAAGAAGAGGTAAAGAGGGAAGAAAGGAGGAAGAGATGGGTAAAAGGAGAGCGTAGACAGCGCGGGACAAGTAAGGAGTGCTGGAATTTGGACGGCGGCGTCAAGAAGACACTGAGACACTAGGATGAGGAGTTTATTAGAAAAGTTACTAAGGCTTTGACAGACTAATGAGAGGCGTGGTAGGGTACTGAGGGGAGCTCAGGCCCCAGTGCCTGAGACAGATGTTGGCCTGGTGAGGTCTCTGAAGAGAGAGATCAGGGCAGGGAAGAAATAAAAGTCCATAAAGTCATTCTTTTTTTTTTTTTTTTTCTTTTCTGAGATAAGTTTCTCTGTGTAGTCCTGGAACTCACTCTGTAGACCAGGCTGGCCTTGAACTCATGGAGACTCCTCTTCCTCTGCCTCCTGGTTGCTGGGATTAAAGGCAAGTGCCCACCTCTGGCCTGGAAATTTATCCTTATAGCTTGTGAGGAGGGGGAGGAAGAGGAGTGATGAGGGCCCAGGGAAGGAAACTGGTACAGGAGATTGGGGTGAGGCAATGGTCTAGTGGGTGAGATGGTTGACACATACGCACAAGGAGCTGAGACTGAACCTTAGGTCCCACATGAAGTCAGTCACTGTGTAATCCAAGCCCTGGGGAGGCAGAGAGCAGAATATTCCTGGGGTTTTCTGATCAGTCAGTCAAGCTGAAGGAGTGAGATCCCAGGGTCAGTGAGACACCCTGTCTCAAAAAATAAGGTGGAAAGTCATTGAGGAAGATGGATAGATGACGTCAATCTTTGGTGTGTGCACATGAGAGTGCAAGCATACACATACAGAGAGAGAGAGAGAGAGACTAAATGCATAAGTAAATGGGAAAGGCTCAACAACAACCATATTATTGTTATTTTTACTGAGGTTTTATGTTCACATGATAATGTATACACCTTAAGCATTTAGTTTGCAGGATCTTCCCATAAATGCCCACACACACACACACACACCAAGGAGCAGCCCACCGTCCCTCACACAAGCAACGCTCTTGTGACCTCCAGCCTCTCCTGCTGTCTGACTTTTCCCCAGGAAGCATGAACAAACGCCTATTTGTTCCTAACCCCAGTAAGGACACCAACGACAGATCAAAGAAACAGTATCACCCAAGGCAAGTTTGGTGAAACAGCAAGAATGTTTGAGTTACTAACAGGAGCGTGGGAGACTCAGAGGCAGCTGCGTCACTGAAAAGCCCTCTCCAGCTTGGGTGAAGATTTACAAAAGCAGTATCATTGGCTCTCTCAGCATGCCTTACAGAAGGTGGGAGTCTTCTCTCCCCAGCCACAGTCACTATTTATATAGCGTTGGGAAGAAGCCTTGAGAATCTTAAGGTCCAGGAGCTTCCAGAACCTTGAACATTTTGTTTGCTTCCTGAGTGAGTCTATGAGTCTCCCTTCCCCGCCTCCCTCACAAACACCTTTAATGCATACAGCCTCTGCTTGAGCCTTGTTGATTTTTACCCCTTTCTGATTTTTGCTTGTTTGCTTTTTCCTGAGATGTAGCCCAGGCTGGTCTGAAGCTCAGTACGTAGTCAAGAGTGACCTTGAACTTCTGACCCTCCTGCCTCCATCTCCTGAGTGTTTGGGTTCTGAGGCATGTACCCCAGTTGAAGCAGTGCGGGCGTCAAACTGGCCTTGGTGCATGCTAACCAAGCATTCTGCCAACTAAGCCACCTTCTTAATCGCTGGTTCCAATCTTACAGCCATTCCTATAGGCTTCCGTTTATCCGTTCTTACCGTTACTTAGAACATGCTTTCTATATTAAAAGCTAGTATCTGCCAGGGACAGGGCCCCAAGAACCATGGATGAGATCATTAGCAAGCCACTCCAGAAGTACATAATTAAGCCTTGATGGCTGGGTCCCAGGAGCCCCGGGCTGAGACAGGGTGGAGCTCAAAGAGCACTGAGGACCAGCCTCTGTGAGCAGGAGATTTTGACAGCTGAAGCAACTCAGACAGGCAAGGGAGGGCATGAAGGGACTGGAGGTGTGGGCAAAAGGAAGACAAGAATTAATGAGAAACAGAAAATAATTTAGCAGGACAGCAAGCCTCAGGAGATGAGCTCCTTCTTCAAATGTCTCATTTGTCCAGAGAGGATGAGGAAGGCCCACGGCAGTAAGGCTGGCTTTAAGAATTCCATTTCCCTGATGCTATTCAGATTCCAAACTCGATCGATAAAAGTACAATTAGCTCACCAGATCACAGCAGACGTGTTTAACCTTTAAGTGGTGGCCACATGCATATTAAGGCTCTGCCCCATCTGTGTCACCTCTCATATACGTAGGATAAGTCATCGCCGCAGTTGACATTTGACGCTATAATGTTAGCATACCTTTTAAAATTCAGATAAAGATTATTTCAATTTTGTAAAGCTGGGAGCCAAATGTAATTGCCTTGCTCTGGACTTTAGATCTAAATCATTCTGCCAGCTGTTCCTGTAGTTATTGAGGACTTTATCATTGGGGTGTGTACTGCATAGACTACAAGCTTGAACACCCCAGAGGGCTAGAACAAAACTTGAATGCTCCCAAGAGGGGGATTGACTTTTGCTAGAGAAACTGTGAAAGTTTAATTTGGGAAAACGTTCGATCAACAAATTAATCCATCAATTGACAAGTCTGGGGAACTCCAGAATGTCCAGAGCCCTGTGGCTTCCATATCAAACAGCAGAGGAGAGAAGGGGAACAGACTGGAGCTTTTAGGATCATGGGGCCTCACACGGGCTTGCTGCATGACCTTTCCAGGAGAGATGCAACATCTATTTTCGACAGACAAGACACCAGTGGTGGACCAAGGGCCTCGTTCCATTCAGCTTTGTAAGCTGGTGAGCTGACTGGGGGTCCTTACAGGAGCACAGATAGCAGCTGCCTCACTGAAAGGCCCAGTACACCGAGAGTGACTGCTCTTGAAAGCTGCAGCCGGAGCTCCTGAACAACCTGCAGGCACAGTGAATTCTCAGAGAGTCTTATGGAATGTCAGGGAGGGCCTTGTTAATCCTGTAACTTCAGGAGCTTCTGCCCTGTAAGTTTTGTTGACTTCCTTGGCCTTGTTTTCCTTTCCTTGCTGAGTTTTAGGCTTCGTTCTTGTCCTGCCAGGAGAGAATGCTGTAGTCTGGATTGCCAGCACTGACAGAAAAGCCCAGTGGCCACACTACTGCCTCTCAGAGAGAGCGAGGCAGAGACTGAAGATCTCTGGTGCTCACGGGCCAGCCAGCCTAATTGACTTGGTGAGCTCCAGGTTCAGTGAGAAACCCTGGTTCAAAAAATAAGGTGGAGATGGATAGAGAACTTCCCAACTTAAACGTCTAACTTCCATAGACATATGTGCACATGTACCATCATGAATATGTACACACACATACATATACATAATATACACATATAAAACAGTTTAAGCAAAAGGCTATTGAACAAAGCTAAGCAAAGCAAACACTTGCAAAGAGATACTGGTGTGGTCTCACCCAAGGCAAAGAGCTGCTCAGTGGGCTCTATGTTGTGGACTTAAAAGGAATTTATGAATATTTATGATGTAGGTAGAATATTCATGAAGTAAGGTGACCCCTTTTCCCCTCCCAAATCATAGTGGACCAAATCACGGCTTAAGGGTCATTGCATTTTCCCCACAATTGCCACAAAAGTGGAGGGTGTCAAAATCACAATGCAAACAGTATTATAATGACATCAGCATCTTAAGGACGCAGATGCTTTGTTAGTGCACACGTGTGGGAGGATGCCCAGCACCTTGGCTTCTGATGTAGCGGGAGCAAGCTAAACCATCGTTAAGCATCTGACCACCAGCCAGGTCAGTTGCCAAGAAGTGACTGCAGTTTTTCCCGATTACTCATGTCTATCTCCTTGCCTTCCCAGGATCAACTATGAGATACCTGGGCCACAGCCTGGCCCTGTCTCTCCTGCTGTGTCCCTGAATATGGGGCTCACGATGGTGACCCCTGTAGCTTTTCTGAAGGCAGAGGTGTCCAGGGCTCTCAGCAAATGTGAGAGGAGAGAGGAAGCAGGGATTCTAAGGCAGGAGCATGGCATGTTAGGCTGTAATCCTTACAGTGGCGCAGAAACCTAATATTGAGACAAGCGATAATGATATTTGAGAAGCTTCCGTTTGATCTCCAGGAACACGAGCCAAAAGAAGATTTTGTATGAAAACAGGCTTCCTGAGACTCAAAGAGTGATTCAGGCAGAAACCTGAATGGAGACTTATATAGCAGTTTCCAGAGCTCAGGGTTCTAGTGGACATCATTCTAGCTTGGCATCTATTAGCTGTGTGACCTTGGCAAGATTGAATGGCATCGCTGAACCTCATCAGTAAAATGATTCAGGTAGTCCTCAAAGAATTGTAAAAGCAAATTCAGAACCTGGTACAAGGGCTAGAACGGGGACTGAGCAGCTGGAACCCTGGCAGTGCCAGTAGGAGGACTGGGGTTCAGATCCACCAGAACTCCACATAAATCCCAGGTGAAGTTGGTGCCTTTGGAGGCAGAGACAGGAGCTCCCCAGGGAATGCTGGCTGGTGTACACAAGCTAAATCATGAGTTCTGGGTTTGATTGACAGACCCTGTGTCAGTAAGGTGGAAGAGAGACAGGGGATGAGACCCAATATCAAGCCCATGTCTCAGGTCTCCACGTGCATGCACACTCATCCACACATGTGTGCCCCCAATACAGGCAAAAGCACGCACGCACACATGCATGGATACCACACACGGGGAGAAAACGCAGCTTTATGCAGCAGATAAGAATCTACCAAAAAACTTCAGCGTTCATATTCTTGCTTGCTCCGAATTTGTCTGCCAAGGTGTGACTAAATTAGCCAGTTTTCTAAATAAAATCAATGAAGGAACAAATAAAGAGAAGCCAAGAGCAATCTGTTCTGTGGCAAAAGGGGGTGGGGCTGAAGAGAACAAACCCACATCTGCCCCAAGACACATGAAAGGGACAGAATTTTATTTTTAGGGTCTCCCCTAGTCTCCAAAGGGATTTTCACAGGTTAAAACGCAGAGCCTCCCAGGAACGGCAGCCATTAGAGTCAGGACCAAAGTTCACTATTGTTCTTTGGTAGAGAGAAGAAATTAAAGCATGTGTGTTTGTGGGGGAAAATAGCTAGTTTTATAATCTGTCGTTTTTGCAAAAACTCAAATCTATATTAAGGAAACGAGTTGTGTGCTGAGGCAGGGATGAGGGTTCTGGGCGACAGCTTCCTTTGTAAGTTGTATGTGGTGCTTGAAGGTCACTTGTCCCAGGGACTTCATCCCACTCTGCAAACAGAAGTGGCAAGGCTGTCCCTCCACCCCCGAAGCAGGTTAGACACGGAAACAATGTGTGCGAGTGGCGCGGAGTGGCGGGAGCTCCTTAAGAGGCCTAAATTGAATTGCATTGACTTTTTACAAAGCCACAAATTGCTTATCTTATTCAAGTGCCTGAGTGTTTGCTTTTTGATGAGCTCCAGAGAAGACACCTTGGAGCTCAGCCGTCCTGTGAGTTGCCCAGTTTGAGCTGTGAAGAGAAGGGTTGGGGGTAGAGTGTGGGACTTCATGTCCTCTGAGAAGATTTGAAAGAGCAAGGCCTGCAGAGCGGAGCCATCCTGGCCCCTAAGAGACAGCTCTGTCCTGGTTTCCTTCTCCAGCTCAGACAAGAAAACATGGGGAAGCCAGGAGTTTCTAAAGCAGGGAAATAAAGGAAGAGAAAAGAAAGGCACACGAGGTGGTGGGTAAAGGCACTTGCTACACCAGCCTGACAACCCCAGTTCAATGCCACACCCCATGTTAAAAGTGAAATGCAAACTCCATAAAGACATCCTAAGGCATCCGCATTCCACCACTACATGCCACATCCCCACAAATACATGCCACAGTACAGAGGAGAAAAAGAGGGGACCAGAAATTTCAGCAAACAGCATGTGTGCTTGAATACACGTGTGGGAAGTGTACGTGTGTGTGTGTGTGTGTGTGTGTGTGTGTGTGTGTGTGTGTGTAACTACCAGGGATGCTCTTGGACGCTTTCTAGCCATTTCCTAGTCAGATAAATCAGAAGCTCTGGAGGGAAACCATAGACGTCATTATTCCTAATGCCTCGTTCCCCAGGGTTCCTACAGTCAAGTCATAAGGCTTGTGCTAACAAGCCACAGCACTGAATGACTAAGGAACAGAAGAGGAACATGAGGATGTGACTAGATACATCAGCTTTGATGGTCTGTGTTACTGGAGTTGACTGAGACGCTAGACCTATGTTGATAGTGCGTGTGGGGCCACATCAGTTACAGACATACACAGTGTCACTTTCCCATCAAAAAGGAAACACCCACACAGAAGCTCTCTCTGTGTCCTAGCTGCAGATACCAGCTGGCTTATGTTTCTGCCACCATGCTTTCCCTGCCATGATGGGCTTTCAACCATGAGTGAAATAAACCTTCCTTTCCTTAAGTTGCTTTTCTCAGCTCTTTTTGTCACAGCAGTGAGCAAATGACTAATGCATCCCATGGGTCAGAAGTTGCAGATGGCTTCTAGTACCGAGGTCTTCTTGCCTGGGATCCTTTCATTTGCACTGGCTGTTCCTGTACTCTGGGGAAAGGTGTGGTGGTTTTAATGAGAATTGCCCACATTGGCTTGTGTATTTCAATACCCCAGCTGGTGAAACCTTTTGGGAAGGATTAGGAGGTGTGGCCTTGTTGGAGAAGGTTGGTTGCTGGGGTGAGCTTTGAGGTTTCGAAGGTCCAGGCCATTCTCAGTGAGCTCTCACTGCCTCATGCTTGTAGATCAAGATGTGAGTTCCCAGCTACTGTTCCAGTACCACGGCAGCCTGCCTGCGGCCATGTTACCTGCCACAATCATTGTGGACTCTAACCCTCTGAAACTAAACCCAAAATAAACTCTTCTGTAAATTGTTTTGGCAGTGACGTTTTATCACAGTAATAGAAAAGTAACGAAGACATTTTAGTGAGAGTGCTAATTCCAGTTTTAAATGCTTCTTTGGCAACTAGACACACACTCTGCTCCAGCCTGGGGTCCGTGGCCTTGAATAATTCCCGTTAGGTTCCCTCTTGGAATTCTTTAGATCCCAAAGTAGGCCACACAAGGCATTACAGAGGTGGAAAAGCTTCTCACAAGACATTGGTCTGCTAGCTAACCAGCAGCCATTCCTCTTCCTGTGCCCTCTCCCCTACACACACACACACACACACACACATACACACACACACACACACACACACATACACACACACAAGCACACGCACACTCAGGCACACACACACAATACACTACCCACTTCCTACAGAATATTTTTATCACATTAAAAATGTGTTCTTTCTTACTTTGTCCTTCCTCCCTCCCTCCCTCCCTCCCTCCCTCATTCTGTCCATTTGTTTGTTTGTTTTTAATGGTTGTTATTGTTGAGACAGGGTCAGGGTCTCAATCTGTAGCCTTGTCTGGCTTGGAACTAACTAGATAGACCAGGCTGGCTAGAAATTCAAAGAGCTCTTAATCCACTACAAGTGTAGGGATTAAGGTGTGAACAACCGCACCAGACCCCTGAAAACTCTTTATGGGTTACGACCTCAAATCTGAACCCTTAGTAGTGGGACCCCCATGCACTTTGCTGCAAACATTTTGTATCTGAAGTTATAAAGACGCCATCATGGAAATAAAGCCCACAGGAGTTTCCAGTACTCAGAGGAGGCAATGCACAGCCTCTGCACAGAATAGCATTTCTTCTTACCCTTTAGAGAAACAAAAGGGAGCTGTTGTAATTGCCTGTCTCCACAAATAAAATATGCCAATACCCACTCTTGTGTATGTGTGTTGATGTGTTTGTGGATGCACACGTGTGTGGATGTGTGTTCACGTGTATGCAAATGCATATGGAGGCCAGAAGCCAACTTCAGGTGCTGCCCTGTAGGTGCCATCACCTTTTCTTTTTCGAGATGGAGTCTTCCATAGGCCTGGACCTCAGCTATTCAGTTAGGCTGACTGGTGAGCAAGCCACAGGGATCTTGTTGTCTTCACCTTCCCTGGCACAGGGATTATAAGCATGTGCCACCGAGCCTGGCTTTTTTACATGAGTTCTGGGGCTAGAACTCTGGTCTTTGTACTTCCATGCCAAGCATTGTATCCACTGAACCACTTCCCCAAACCCCCAATGCCCAGTGATTTGTTTTACAAGATACCACAATGATTAGATCCCACAAACACAAGATTGGTCCCATCGTACAGTTTGGGAAGATGAACACCAGAGAGGTTATTTATCTTGCCCCAAATCACACAGCGGGTCGATGGTGGTGGTGGTGGTGGTGGTTTTTGTTGTTGTTGATTATTTGAGGTAGGGTCTTCTGTAGCCCAGGCTGACTTCAAACTTACTATGTCACAAAGGATGAGCATGAGCTCCTGGCCCTCCTGCCTTTACCTTTGAACTCTGGGATTCTAGGTGTGTGCAGCCATGCCCAGTTTATGTGATGCTGAGGATCAAACTCAGGGTTTCATCCTGGCTGGGCAAGTGCTGTCCTAATGGGAGATACATCCCCAGTCTCCGTAGTTAAATTCCTATGCAGGTCCAGATCTGCCTGAACTCATATAACATTTCAAGGGATTCTAAGCCTCCCCCTGGCTTCTAAAGCATAGCACCCATTGGCCAGGGTGTTGGCAAGCCTAACACAAGGTTGTACCCTTGTTGTAGCGATGACTTTTCTCTTGCCCAAAAGTTCCACTGACATTTATTGTTTCAAAGGTATCTACAAAACAAAAAGTATTTGCCATAACTATGGCATATGGACAAGACAGATGGCCCACAGCAGCCTCCAGCTGGACCATGGATGTGGCCATACCAATGAGATGGCCTTGATAATTAATATATTGGTCAGTTTTCTGTTATTGGAACAAATCTCCAAAGCAATCCACATGAAAAGGGGGAAGGTTTCCTTGGGTTCCATTTCAGAGGTGTCAGCCCATAATTACCCCCATTACTTTTTGGTCTGGTTTTGGCAAAGCATTATGGAAGGAGCATGTGACAGAAAGAACTCCTCAAGTGTTGTGGCCGGGAAGCAGAGACAAAGACAGAGACCAGTGTTCCACAATCTCTATTTAAGGACACTCGCCAACAACCTACACGTCACACTAGGCCCCACCTCTTAAAGGCCTCAACACTTTCCAGAAACAGTGTGGCCTGAAGACCAAGCCTCCAGTGCCTGGGACTTTGAGGGAGAGTCAAGATCAAACTAGGGCAGTGGGTCTGACCTGCTGAACTTTGACCTGAAGCCTTTCCCAGACTCCCCTGTTTATCCTCAGAGGCTAGGCTTCAACTACCAACGAGAAATGAAATTTCATACAAATAGCACAGGCTATAGCATTTGTGACTTCTATTGCCTTTTCTGGGGTAGGTGCCTGTAAGAAATTCTGGAAGATACTAATGTAAGTTAAGAATATACGCCCTGAATGAAAAAAGAAATAAAAAGGAAGGAAAGAGAAAGAAAGAAAGAAAGAAAGAAAGAAAGATGAGAGAAAGAAGAAAGAAAGAAGAAAAAGAAGAAGGGAAGAAGGAAGGAGGGAGGGAGGAGGGAGGATAAAGGAAGGAAAGAAGGAAGGGAGGGAGGAAGGAAGGAAGGGAGGAAGAAAAGAAAATGAACATGATTGGCCCAGAGTTTCAGCACCAAACGAATGAAAAATGAAAAATAAATAAATAAATAAAAAGGAAAGGAAGGAACATGACTGCTCCTATGTATGGTGGAGAAGAAAGTTTATTATAGACACGTGGGGAAGCATAGCTAGAGGCAGACACATCTGGGAGAGTCCAGAGTGAACACTACCACACTAAGCCAAGTGAAGAGACGGGGAGGGGAAGCTAGAGGGGAAATTGGGGGACCAGGTGCAGCAGCCAGGAGGCTCAAACATACAAAGGAAGCTGGTAACCAAACCAGTTGGATTATGTAGGGAAGGGCAGCGCCACTCCCTGGGCTAGAGAGTTCAGAATAGGGCATGGGGTATGCCAGTCAGGAGGACCCTGAAACAGGTAGGGACTGAGGGATGCTGGGAGAAGATGGTGTAAGACCCCCCCGCAAGGGGACCCTCACCCAAGTCCGGACCTGCATGCCCCAAGGACACACGAGAGACCTTCTTGATGCAATTGCAGAGGAGGTTTAATGACGAGGGCCCTCGGGCTGGAACATATCTCACACAGGAGATAGAGGTTCCGCCCTGGACCCAGGGAACTTGGGATATTTATCGGTAGGGGTTGGGGAGAGCGGGAAAATTTGGCGCGGTTACATATGATTGGATATTTCAAACATCAGCAACTTGCAGAACTGGCAGAACTTGCAGAAACTCGGACCTCCCAGAAAAGGGAGGGAGAGAAAAGTAAACACCAGATAGCCCATTACTCACTTGGGCTTGTTTGGACTTGTCTGGGCATGCCCTTGTATGCCTTTACTTTTTGTCACCCTGCCCCTGCAGGGGCTTAATATTTTTATTATGACTATATTTAACAAATTGTTGGTGGTCTTTGCTGACCATGAATTTTTGTTATTGTTACAATGCTGCTCTCAAATTTTGTTCTCACAATGGCAGCCAGGTTTAATAACTTTGATAAGTTATTAACTATTTATTAAATAGTTACTAAATAATAACTATTTAACTTTGATAAGTTAAATAGGCATCTCAGTCCTAGGTTTGAAACGAACACACCTCTCCTATGTTGCCTGTTGTGTCAATTGTAAGAGTTCTTCAAAAACCTATATACTTAGAGTCACAGTTTTAAGACTTCTAAGCCAGGCAGCATGTATGTACCCTATCTACAATCCCAATCCTGGAAAGATGGAGGTAGGAGAATTGCCATAAACTCTAGGCTACTCTGGGTCACTCAGTAGTCCAGGCCAACTGTGGCTACAGAGTTGAGTTCTGTCGGGGAGAAAGCTTCTATAAATGGATGGATAGACGAGTGGGTAGTGTATGCGTGTGTTGGTAGGACTGTGGTAGATGGATGGATGAATAGGTGGATAGGTGAGTGGACAGATGGATCAATGGATCGACCGATATAACTTAGTGGATGCATAGGTAGTTAAGTCAACAGATGAACATATGTATGGTTACATGGACTGGTAGATGATGTGATAGATACCGGGGGAATGAATCAATAGATAATAAACGGGGGAGGCAGTTGGATAGGTGGCAAAGAAACAAGGCAAATGAATGAAGAGATAACAAGAAACATGAGTAATAATGTATAGGAAAAATACATAACATATACATACATACATGCATACATGCATACATGATACATACATACATACATACATACATACATACATACAATGGCAACATGATAGTTCAAAACCTTCCTATCTGGCCAGCACTCCAGTAGTCTCCTAGCTCACTCCTGGGCTTTTGTACACACCAGCGTCTTACCTCAGTTTCTCTTTTGCAGCCTGAGTTGTTCCCCATGTTTGAACCCCTGAGGCCTCTCGTGACCTCTCCAGGCAAAGCTCTACCCATGCCTCTATTTCAGCACGTAGAACACTGGGGAGAGTCCCTGTGGACTTGCCTGCCCTGTTGACTAGATTATAGTCCATGTCTTCACTTAGCGTATTGCTCGTGAAGGGGCTCTCTCTACCATACATGCTCCTACATGCACACAGGAAACCAGTATTGGGGGGCTTCTGTTCTGAGGATCCTCCTGGAGCCAGTCTCAGAGCTCCCTCCTCAGAGATTTCCCCCACAGTGGCCATTCCCTCTGGGCTCTGTAGAGATGAGTTGAAGTGCCAGGTGCCCTGCTCCTAGCAGGGTGATTGTCCTGGGCCTGAGTGATTGCTCTACAGGCCCCAGGTGCAGCACCAGCAGGGAGGTGGCAAAGTGAGCCCTCTACCCATCCTCTTAGTGCTAACAAAGACATTAGTCACAGCCCCTGGAGTGCTTCCCTTGTTAACTGTTAAGCAGCAGACTGATTGTTCCAAAGTTGACAGATGACAAGGAAGGAAGTTGCAGGTGCTTCCAAGAACTCTCTTCTCCCTTGGAGTAGCAGGGACCAGGACTCCTTCTAAGTATGTGATAGAGAGGCTCACATCTCAGAGATAGAGGGATCCCCATCTTGTTTATGACTGACCCTTGATCTAGGCCACGTTACTTTGATGTCTCCCCCAACTCAAAAACAAAACAAAAAACCACCAACAACAAAAACAAACAAACAAACATGATCCCTCAGCTCAGGGACCTATTTTCAGACTGGTCTCAGCGCTCAGGGTGGCAGGTGCTAGCTGGTGCACGCGGAGACATTATTAAAGGATTTCCAGTGGAGGGTTCTTAAACTCCTCCCTCTGCAGCCCCAGGCCCCCCTGGGTACCCTCCCCCACTGCCAGTTCTGTTTACTAAGCCCAGAGCTCCACAGCCAGTGATGCAATTCTAACCTGGCACCTCTGATGATTCCCCCACCGTTTTTTCTCTCTGTGAGTGTGTGCACACAATCCATGCATGCTTGTGTGAGGGGCCAGAGAATTAGCCTCAAGGGTCACTCCACAAGCAGCATTTTTCTCCCACACCCCGTTTTGTTAGACAGGGTCCCTCACTTTAACCTGGAACTTACCAAGTAGGCTAGGCTGGCCACAAACCCAGATATGTCCCTGCTTCTGCCTCCCCAATGCTGGGATTACAGTATGTACTATGTTTTTTTTTTTTTTTTTTAATGTGGGTTCTAAGGATTAAAGTCAGGTTTTTGTTTCGCAAGGCAAGTGCTTCCCTAACTGAGCCACCTCCCCAGTCCCAGCCTTGTCTTTAAGGACAGAATAGCCTTGGATGGAGTTTTGCCCCATACCCACTATGTGAGACAAGACAGTAAAACTGATCTGACCAAAGCAGGGAAGGAGAAGGCGTTTTCTCCTAGCCCAGCCACCCCGCACTTTCTACAATGTGGTTCCAGCATCCTCTGTAGAAGCCCATACTTCTCAGCACTCAGCTCATGGAACACAAAGCCCACAACTCATTTAGTATTCAATCCGATCAACAAACAGCCCCCCTGTGCCATCTGTTGAGCTGCCTGTGCTATGCGCCGCCGCTGGCTACTGCCTTCCCAGCAAGGTTAAGGGCGATCATCTGGCTTCTTGGGACTTTTGTGAGCACCATGTCAGGCCCCAGCAGATACCAGGTTGCGAGCGGGTCATGGGATTGATGGAGTACACTGTGCCCTAGTGTGCACAGCCCTTCCTAGGCTCCCTCCAACTGGCCAACAGCCGTTCAACACCATCCTGTGCTCTTCCCCTTATAAATTTAAATAAATGAATGTGACCTGACAAGTCAATGTGCTCGCTAATTTATATTGATGAACAAGATCAAAGCCAAGACAGTGCAGAGACCGGCTCCTGGGCTCTGCCCTAGGACATCTCAAGCTGATGTGGTTCGCACCCATGGGTTAGGGTGATGCTGGTTTCTTCCTTGGGCAGTGAGAGAGAACAAATGTCTTTGTTTACTGTGTGGTTTCAGTGAATCTTCCCCCAAATTTATATGCCCCAGGGTAGTAATGATGAGATGGTGGGACCCTTAAGAAGTGACGCGGGAAACAAAGAGGTAGCTAGGTTATTGGAGACCCTGCCCTCTGGAGAGATTGATGTAGCTATTACAGATGTCTGATTAGTTCCCTGGAGAGCCTTCAGATATGACAATGCCTGACCCCTGCATCCCTCTGCCTTCCCATCTTACAAGGTTGTGATGTGCTCATACTGTGATGGTCTCCACCAGGCAACCCAGGATGAAAGCCCTCACCACAGGCTGAACCAAGGAAGCCACTTGGCCTTGGACTCTCAGCATCCAAAAAGGTTAAATACGTGTCTTTTCTTCTTTTTGTTTCTTTCTCTTTGTGTGTGTGTGTGTGTGTGTGTGTGTGTGTGTGTATGTGCATGTATACATGTGTATGTATGTGTGTGTGCATGCATATATACATGTGTGTATGCATTCATGTATACATGTGTGTGCATGTGTATGTGTGTATGCATGTGTGCATGCATGTTTTCATAAGTATAGACATACATGGAGGGTCTACATGTTTAAGGCCAGAGTGTTAACTCAGGAGTCTTATTCAGCAGGGTCTCTCCTCTGCACCCAGAGTTCTCTGATTCAGCTAGTCTAGCTAGCCGACCTGTCCCAGGGATCCCCTGTCTCTACCTTCTAAGTGCTGGAATTCCATGTGTGTCACCATGCCCACCTATCACTGTTCTGGGATCCAAATTCCAGTCCTCATGCTTTATGCATTTACTGCTTACATGCTGGGCATTTAACCATGGACTCATCTTGTCTAAGCCTCTTTTTTCTTTTTTTTTAGTGTGTATGTGTGTGTGTGTGTGTGTGTGTGTGTGTTATTATATAGAAAGTGCAATCACCCAGAGGCATCAGATCCCCCTAGAGCTGGAGTAACATGGTTATGAGCTGCCCAAGATGGATGCTGGACACTGGACTCAGCTCTTTCACAAAAGCAGGCTGTGCTCCTAACCTCGGCATCATTTCTCCAGCCTCTAAATCTCTTTTCTTTAAGTACTTCAGGCCTTTTGATACAGTAACAGAAAACAAGCTAAGTCACTCATGAGCTTTCTTTTACCATTCCTGAAATGACAACAGTAGCCCGTGGTTAGGCCTCTGAACATCCATCTTTAATCAAGAATATGCCCCATGAACTTGTCTGCAGGCCAATCGGATGGAGGCAACTCCTCCTTTGAGGTTCCCTCTTCCATGTAGCATGAGGCATGTAAAGACATTCCTTCTAAAGTGAAAGACAAGTTGTCCCACCTGGCCCCTTCCTACCACCAAGGAAGAAGCACAGTGCTTACAGGGCCGATTGGGTTTTGGAGACAGCACATCATTGCTCCTGCCCATACACCGAGTGACCGAGACAGCTGCAGGCTTTGAGTGGGGCTGGAACAGGAGACCTCTCTTCAACAGATCCAGGCTGCAGTGCACAGGCTACTCTACCACTTGAGCCATAAGATCCAGCAAACCCAATGGCTTTGGAGGCTTGGAAGGGCCCTATAGGTGAATCACAACAGAAGTCCTTGAGATTTTGGAACAAGGCCTTACTATCACCTACAGACAACTATTCTCCCTTTGAGAGACATCTCTTGGCCTATTTTTTACTCTAAGCAGAAACTGAATGTTTGACAATGGGCCACCGGGTTATCATGTGACCCAAGTTGAGCATCATGAGCTGGGTATTTATTATCTGACCCTCTCAGTTATTAAGATGGATGTGCACAGCAACAACCTAGAACATGTATGTGATAGGCCCCAAGCAGGTCCTGCGGACACAAAGAACTTACATGAAGAAGTTGCCCTAATGTCTCTGGTTCCTACTTCTGTTATGATCCCTTATGTCCTAATCACACACCTATGGCCTTATGGGATACGCTCTATGATCAGTTGATGGGGGGAGGGTATAGAAGACTAAGACTTGGTTTGCAGATGGTTCTGCACACTCTCCAGACATCACCCTAAAGTAGACAGCTGCAGCATGACAGTTCCTTCCTGGAACACCTATGATAGACACTGGTGAAGGAAAATCTTTGAAGCACACAGAAGTTTGGGGAAAAACACTTGGTCAGACATGCTGTTTTGAAGGAGAAATAACCAAATATGATTGTTTACTGTTTCCTGCTGTAGCCAATGGTTTGGTTTGAATGGCCAGGGACTTGGAAGGAACATGGTTGGAAAATCGGTGAAAAAGACATTTTAGGGGGAAAGTTATGGATAGATCTCTCCAAGTGCACAAAGGATGTGAAGGTGCTGTGTCCCACATAAATGTTCATCAAAAGGTGACTTCAGCAGAGGTGTCAATAATCACATAGTAGGGTGACCCCTTCTAAGGACAGTCAGCCTCTTTCCCCAGTCATTCCTGTCACTGCCCAATGAACAAGTGACCTCAGTGGCAGAGAAGGAAGTTATATATGGGCTTGACAATATGGACTCCTGCTCACCAAGACCGACCTGGTTACAGCCTCTGCTGGGACAGATTTGCCAGCAGCAGGCATGAACACTGAGCTCCTGTGATGGCGCCATTCACTGGTGTGAGCAGCCAGTGACGTAATGACAGGTTGACTATGTTGTGCCCCTTCCATCATAGAAAGGGCCATGCTCTGTCCTTATTGGAACACACTCTGTTTGTAGATTTGACTTTTCTGCAGGTAGTTCCTCTGCTAAAATTACCATCTGTGGACTTACAGAATTCCCTACCCACCATCATGGTCTTCCACACAGAACTGCTTTGATCAAAGAACTTCCTTCACAGCCAGAGAAGTGCGACACTGGGCCCACACTCATGCAACCCACTGGTCGTACCATGTTCCCCACCACCCTGAAGCAGGTAGTTTGATAGAATGGCAGAATGGGCTTCTAAAGATACAGCTGAAGCACCAGCTGAGTGTCGATAGCCTGCAGGGCCTGAGCAGGGCCTTTCAGAGGATAGCAGATACATTGAGTCATCACCTTATATACAGTATCATTTTTTCCTATAGCTAGGATTCATGGGTCCAGGAATCAAGGGATAGAAATGGGGATGGTTCTACTATCACCCATTTGTCACCCACCATGTCACCTGCTAGAAAAATTTTTCTCCCTGTTCTTACAACCTTTTACTTTTGGGAAATAAGAGTTTTGGTTCCAGAACAAAAAAAAAAAAATATCGTTCTGGAATGTTGTTGTGTCTGCCAGAAGACACACCAAGCATTGTACTGGATTGGAAGAAGTCCTCCTGGCCATTCTGTGATCCCGGAGTCACAAGCCAAGAAAGGAGCATCAGTGTCAGGAGGTGTGCTTGGTTCAGACTAAGGGGGAGATTGTGCTGTTTCTCCACAATGAAGGTAAGGAGAGCACACCTGCAGGCGTGCAGGGCACAGGAGATCCTTTAGGGTGTATCTTACCATGTCCAGTGTTTAAGGTCAATGGGACACTACAGCCACCCAATCCAGGCAGGATGACAAAGGGCACAGACCCTTCCATGGAAACCAACATCTGTTGAAGTGCTTGCTGAGGGTGGAGGAAATGCAGGTTGGGTGGTAGAGGAAGGAAGTGAAAGCCAGAAACAAGGATTGTAGTTGATATAAATATTTCCCTATTTGTTAAGAATACATTAAATGTGTGTGTGTGTGTGTGTGTGTGTGTGTGTGTGTGTGTGTGTGTGTGTGTGTTTCTCTTTTTGTATAACATCTATGAAGATAATATTAGGGGTGGGTGACATAAATCTATATATCAATTTAAGTTATGAAACGTTAAAAGATTAAATATTCCTCAAAGGACTTTGCTAGCCAAGCTCTCTGGAGCCCACATGCTGGTCATTGGAGCTGTGAAATTTAATGTTCTCTTTCATAGATTTAATTTCACTATGATGTTCTTGGTTGGCTACTTTGGTTTTGTTTTGTTTAGTTATTGTTTTCTCTTTTGGAATAAGAATGTCTGCTTGGTCCCATCACGTGTGGAATGTATGTGATTGGTATGGATATTCATACAAGCTTGCAATTAAGAGATCTGAGACTTTTAAAACATTGGGGTTTTAAAGACTTGAGGGAATGTTTAACGCACATTGCATTTATAATATGAAATAAATATGACACTTGGAGAACAAGGTTGGGTTTTTAAGATTTATGCTTATTACTTTAAGATATTTATTTATTTATTATGTGGTGGTATATTGCCTGCTAAGGTTTGGTCTTTATGATGGATCAAGTTGACAAGTGCATTAATATGATTGGTTTTAGTGTCAACTTGCCCTAAATTAGAATCACCTGAGTAGGGACCCTTACTAGAGGAAATGCCCTGGGTTTCTCAGTTTGTGGGAACCTACTCTGGTTGTGGGTATACTTTCTGACAAGTTCAAATAAAAACCATGTCAGAAAGAAAATTCTTTTGGCTTTCACTAGCTTGGCCTTCCTCTTGGCGCAGAGTTAATCTGCCTGGTTGTTGTTGTTGCTGCTGCTGCTGCCGCCGCCGCCACAGATGATGATGATGATGATGATGATGATGATGATGATGATGATGATGATGATTATGGTGATGATGATTATGGTGATGATGATTCTTTCATTCAGAAGAATCAGCATTTCCAAATTTTCATTGTGAACTAAGGACCAGCAGCTCTCCAGGAACCTTCTCACCTTCTGATGCCACATTGGGACAACTGAGGTACCTCGTGGTGCCTCTACCAACTACCAGTTGACAGGCCACCCCACTCCCCAAGGAAAGGCAGCCATTATGGGACCACCTTGACTGCTAAGGCACCCAGCCTTAGCAAGGACCAAGAACACCAGATTCTCAGGTATCAGGTGACTTGTGCAGTCCTTAGTCTTTTACAAATAAATTCATACTTTCTTAGTTAGTGTTTCTATTGCTGTGATGAAGCACCATGGCCAAAGGCAACTTGGGGAGGAAAGGATTTATTTTACTTACACTCCCAGGTAATTATCCATCATCACTGAGAGAAGTCGGGGCAGGAACTGAAGCAGATGCCATGGAGGCATGCTCCTTACTGGCTTATTCAGCCTGCTCTCTTATAGAACCCAGGAGCATCATCCCAGAGACAGCACAGCCCACAGTGAGCTGGACCCTCCCTCACCAACCTCTGCATTAAGAAGATGCTCTACTTACAGACTCTCTCCAATTCAATCTTGTGGAGGCATTTTCTCATTGAGGCTTCCTCCTCTAAGGTGACATAAAACTAACCAGGACACACGCACACACACACACACACACACACACACACACACACACACACACACCATTGGTTCTGTTCCATGAGAAGAACCCTGACTAAAACAATTAGTAGAACTTTTGTTATTGTTGTTGTGACAGGGGATCGTGTATCCCAGATGGGCTTCAAACTCTTTATGTAGCTGAAGATGATCTTGAGCTTGCCATCCTCCTGTTTCCCCCCTTCCATATTCTAGGATCACAGACATACACCACCACTTTCCCCCTACACAGCAGGCTAGAATGCAGGGCTTCGCCCAAGCTGGCCAAGCACTGGAGCAACTGAACTATATTGCCAGTGCTGGTTGGGCTCATTTTGATTTCTTTCTGAGTCTTCAGGCTTCTGACTCCTGAAATATGACCCTGTGTCGTCAGAGAGGTGTCTCGCTGTGCTTGTAATGGAGCCTCACTACTTCCTGGCAGTGCATAACCTCAGGCCCCACCATTAAGCTTTCAGCTCTTCAGCGGCCACTCTCTAACCAGCCTGTGGCCAACATCACAGTGTGTGTGTGTGTGTGTGTGTGTGTGTGTGTGTGTGTGTAGCATTAACCTCGGCCAAGAACATGAGGGCAGCTCCCGTGTAGCTCTGTGCCCTCACCCTCGCATCTACCTTCCTCCCGTCTGATGCACTCATTGCAAATTTTAGATACATCTCTAACCCCAAACTTTAATCTCTGCCTCCTCGGATCAATAAGATCCTCACTTTCATTCTTCCTTGTGGGTTCCACCCTTTATACTTAGGTTTAAAAAAAAAACAAAAACAAAAAACTTTTCCCAGGAGAGTGGGCATATGGCTTTCTCATCTCAAGGGTCAATCTTGACAGCTGGGGACTTGGCTCAGTGGGTAAGAGTGCTTGCATGCAAACATGGAGAGTTGAGTTAGTCTTAGGCAGCCGTGTAAAAAGCCAGGCATTTGGTCCCATGACACCCAAAACTACAGCACAGTAGGGCATGGAGGCAGGGAGCTCTCTGGGCTTGCTAGCTGTCACCCTAGCTCCAGGTCCAGTGAGACCTTGTCTTCAGAGAGTAAGGTAGAGGTGCTGGTTCATATATAATACAGCCCCACACTCTAATCACACCCAAACCCCCTACCCCCCTGCACAGAAGAAAATCAATCCTTTGCCTACTTAAGATATTGTGTTATGTTTTATACCTGCTTTTGGGAGAAAGAAAAACCTAAAAACTGTTGCTTTTAGATCTAAAACTATTTCTGGGGGCGGGGGGTGAAGGGGCCAGAGAGATAAGTCAGTGGTTAAGAGCACTTGCCGCTCTTGCAGAGGACCTGAGTTTAGTTTCAAGCACCCTCAAAAGGAAGCTCACAAGGCCCTGAAGCTCCAGTTTCCAAGGGATCTAATGCCCCTGCTGGACTCCTTGGCTACCTGTGCTCACACACGCACATATGTATCCATATGTGCACATAGATACATCCGTGGTTGATTTTTTTTAACCTTAACAATATATTTCTGGAAGAGTAAATCTGGGATATGGATTTTGAAGAAGAAAAGTAAATGTAGAAAAACAGGACTGGATCCAGAGAATTAATGGCTTTTTGTAGATTACCCAAATGGCACATACTTGTATGGTTACAACACAAAAGGCCTCCTTCTTCAAGGAGAACAATGAACAGTGGATTCCTATCCACTGGGCTGATGCCCTACAGGATAATACAGTTGGTGAAGGGACCCTGGGCCGCAACTCAAAACCTCTTGGGCATAGGACTATGGTAGTTTGCTACCAACACAAAAAGTAGTTGGTTTCTCTTTGCCCAGAGAAGGTAGGCTACAAAAGAACCCCGTCTTGACTTGTTTTCTTTTGATGGTCATTGTTATATGCAATCTTTTGATCTTTAATTCACATGCTGCTTCTTATTTGAAATGGAATCCCCAGAGACTGAGTTACGAATGAGGACCTGAAAATGAGGGAAGAGTTGAAAATCTCACCTGAGAAATGTGTGCCCACGCGAGGCTAAGCCTTGATTACACGTCTGTTTTCTGCAAGTCTTTGTGGGGGCCTGTGTTGGTAAATAGTGATTATCAAGGATCTGGAACCACCTCAGACACAAGTTTCCTGGTACGCCTGTCAGGGATAAATTAGACTAGGTTAGGATTATCATGACCAAGTCGATTGATGTGGAAAGGCCCACCACAAATGTGTCAGCATTGTTCCATGGTCTGGGGCTGGATAAAGAAGCAAGTGAGCTGAACATCGTCATATCTCTGCGTCCTGGCTGTGGATGTGAAGGACAGTACCTTTAAACTGTGAGCCAAGATACAGTTACTTTTGTCAGAGTGCTTTATCACAGCGGCAGGAAAAGCAATCAGGATAGAGGCTGAGACAGAGCATCATCAGGACCTCCATCAGAGCCCCAGAGTCTAGTCAAGAAACTAATCTCAGTGCCATGCACAAAGCATTTCTCAATGGCAGCACGTTTCTGATTTTACAAGCAAGCTTCCCAGGCTCATGGCAAAGGCTTCCTCACCTCTAGAAACAGCATCATGTCAGGATTTCACACAGACACTGGAGGCTGGAAAGATGGGTCTGTGCTCCACAACGAACCAGCCACATGATCTTACATAAGATATCCAACCTCTCCCAGCCCCAGCTTCTTTTCTACAATATTTCCCTCCTGAAGTCGTTATGAAGAATTTACACACTAAATAAAAAGCATTTGGCTCTTTCTTTCATGTATATGTGTGTGTGTGGAGAGTGTACATGTGTTTATGCATGCTGGCATGTATATGGGGAGAAGTGTATGCACAAGCATGTAGAGACACAGGATATGGTGATTAATACTATTGACTTGAAAGGATCTAGAATCCAATAGGAGATAAGCCTCTAAGAGAGGCTGGAAGGGATTATCTAGATTAGGCCGAAGGAAACAGAAAGACCCACCTCAACTGTGAGTAGTACCCTTGCATCGGCTAAGTTCTAGATTAAATAGAAAGAAGATAGAAATAGGCACAGGAATTCTTTTTGTTCTGCTTTCTGTGCGTAGATGCAATGTAGCCAGCTGCTTCATGTTACTACCTCCATGCCTTTCCCACCAGGATGGACTGTACCCTCAAACTGTCAACCAAAATAAGACCTTCCTGCCTCAGGTTGCCTTGGATGGGCATTTTGTTACAGTGACAAGGCACTGGAAGAAAAGCATTGCTGTCTCCGCCTCAGAGATGCTTATCAGGCATTTGTTTGAGTGATGTCTAGTAAGCTACAGAGCTGGAGTTCGAATCCCCAGTCTTGCTGATCTCAAAGCCTGAGCCCCTTCTCATCACGAGGCCATCTCTTGTGGCCTCATCCTACCTCTGACTTCCCAATTGCCTAAGGGTAGCCACCAGCTCTTCTTCATGACCTTTTGACCCCAATCAATACCAAGACAAGGCTGCTGTCCTGCGTCGCTTCTGGTGCTGTGATAAAATACCAGACAAAAAGCAACTCAAGATAGAAAGCATTGATTTTAGCTCACAGTTCCAAGTTATCGTAGCAAAGAAACTGAAGAGTCAGAACTTTAAATAAGTACTCAGACCTCATGCAGAGCCAAGAGCAAAGGAATGAATGTCCACAGGCTTAGGGCTCAGCTTGTTTTCTCTACTCTTCTACAGTCCAGGGCCCTAAGCCAGGAAATGGTGCTATCCCCTTGTGGGCAGTTAAGACACTCCCCCATAGACCTGCCCTCAGACCAACCCAATCTACACAGTTGCTAGCTGAGACTCTCTCCCAAGATGATTCTAAGTTTTGTCAAGTTGACAGTTAAAGCTAACCATCTCGCCAATCAATTGACACGCACTGTATGTTTACGCTTGATGCTTCTAGAGGCCTTAATCTTAGTATTAGAATATTGCATTGTGTTATAATTGCTATGTGTGAGAATTATGTAACCTGAATTCTGAGCTCCTTTGGACACAGAACATAGGTATAATTTTTTTTCTGATTATATAGTAATTACTTATTAAGTAACTTTTAAATGGAACTGATTTCTTCTTTTAATAATATCATACTATTATAATAGGAGCTTCTCTTCCCTGCTAGTCCTTGATTTCTCTGTGTGCCCCCTTCCCCCACCAGGTCTTCCTCATCCCTGTCCCCCACCTGGAGCACTGGCTCCTCTGACTGATTGCACTGGTTTGCTAATAGAAATTCATTATTCCACCAGTTAGGTGAGTTATGCTTATGTGCAGTGTGTTAGACCGCTTCCTGCTACTGGAAGAAAGTGCCTGAGCTCATCAACTTATGAAAGAAGAAAGTGCCATTCGGGCTCGCGGCTTTGAAGCCTTCAGTCCGTGACTGATTGACTTCATTATTTCAGCCTAGAGCAAGGTAGTAAATTATGGCTGGATTATATATCAGAGTGAAACTATTTACTTCAGAGGGATAGAGGGTGCTTGTCTTTTACAATTCCCCTCAAGGATATGCCCTCAATAACCAGGAGAGCTCCCACTTAGCCCTGCCCTTTTAATGGCCCAATCCACTTTCCATTGATACCACCCTAAGAATAAAGACTTTAGCATGCGGTCCTTTGCAGGCCAGCCAGGATTCAAACTCTGGCACCCAACTTTAGCCAAGGGGAGAGGAGCTAATCAAACAGTCAGCCCGGGTCCTGAAGGCAGGGCAGCTGTCATCTCCTGCAATGACATGAAACAGGTAATGAGCAAGTGACATTAACTATCTTGAGGTTGGTGCAAATTCAGTAGATGTCTGTTGGGAGAGAATCACAGCTTTGAACAGTGAGAGAATTTCAATCAGATAGTATGTAAAACACGGAGGTAGAACAATGGCTTCCACTGTGTGTGGAACAAGGGCACCATGCCTCCAGACAGGAGAACCAGTAAGACTGAGTGAGCCCAAACCCCGTGAAACTCAGAATTGAGAACTGTAGGAGCGGGGCCAACTCCCTGTCTAACTCTGCCTGCTCTGGAACACGTAACCATGACACCCCACTGAAAGGACCATGACAGTCAGTCACATAGAGAAAACACCTGAAGTCCTTCCCCAAGCAAATAGAACATCACTAGGATCTCAGACTGAGCCACTGGGAAGCATCTATCCCTGGATCCCACCCTACTCCTCAATGTTTATACAAAATCCCCATCCACATGGAATAAAACACACAAGTTATTTTACTGAGAATCGTCAGGTGGTGGCTGTTTTACTGAGCTGTAACTTTGGGGAAGAGTTTTCTCTCCAGAAGATTTTATCGCTGAACCTTGGACCTGCTGGTAGGCCAGTCGCATGTCCCTGCTGCTGCCACCACCATGGCCCGCCACCTCTGCCACCTGGGGCCACCTCTGCGACTGCTGCCTCCCTTGCTGCTGGCATTGGCCCTGCCACAGTAGCAGGTGAGACCTGGGCCCCTGAGAGCTGTTACACTTTAGCTATTTCCAGACAGACCAGAGACCTGGGGAACCTATTCACCACCGTTCCTGGGAGGATTACAAGTCTCTCTCTCTCTCTCTCTCTCTCTCTCTCTCTCTCTCTCTCTCTCTCTCTCTCTCTGTGTGTGTGTGTGTGTGTGTGTGTGTGTGTGTGTGTGTGTGTGTGTGTGTAGAACAGTTTGGACTTCGTGGAGTAAGATAATGAGAAGTATAGAGCTATATGGATTTCATGGCATCTCACTTCACAGACAGCACAGGCCAAAAATAACCTGCCATTTCAGGGTCTGCAGCCCCAGCTGACTCCAGTTCAGTGCTTAAGGTAGTTTGGAGAGTTCCTATGTAGCTGGCAGGTAGGTAGACCACAATCCTCTCTGCTGTGCCTCTGGGGTCACTCTGCATACCGTCAGAAGAACTGTGTCATCTTTGGGGGTGTGATGGATGGGGGCTCTATATAAAGCCAACTCTGAAAACCACAGTCCACTAAGTGCCTTGTGGGTGTCATGGGTATCAGATCAAAGTCAGGACTCCTAACGAAGATCCACAGAGACTCAGGCCAGTGAGTACCAGGTAGGGAACGGAGAGCTGAGACCATGTTGACCTCATCCCAGACTCTCAGGTGAATCACTTCTGCACTTCCATGGGTGACATCCCTTCAGACTTTGGTACAGTTTGGCACAGTGTCTCCAAACACATGTCCCATGTGACCTTCATCACACACCTGGTGAAGGAGAAAGCAAAAGATTATTCTCTAGCTGTGATTGAAGAGCTGGAATACTGACCTATAGGCTCCTCCTAATAACACAAACCCCACTCTCTGCCAACCACTGACTTGCTTGTCTGACTCACTGTTACCCAGCAGAGATCAAAGCTGTCTTGCTCGCTCTTTCTCTGGACCAGCACAATGCTTAGCATCAACACATAGTTGTGTGAATGAATGAATGAATGAATGAACTAAAGGCATTCAGGTTGTTCCTGGCTAAACTAAACACGGGTCCCAGATGTTCCCACACACACATAGCTATAGTTTCCTTGGTGCCTTAAAACTAAAAGTGGGATTAAAGAGATGGCTCAGTCAGCAAAGTGTTTTCTACAAGTGTGGGGACCTGAGTTTGATCCACAGAACCCACATAAAATACTGGGCCTGGTAGCATGTACTTATAAGCCAAGCCGTGGGTAGGCATAGACAGGCAGATCCTCTGTGCATATGTGTATGTATGCGTGTGTGTGTGTGTGTGTGTGTGTGTGTGTGTGTCCATTCATCACATTGTACAAGTATCCTCAGAGGCCAGATTCCGATCTTCTGGAGCTAGAGGCACAGGCTTATAAACTGTCTAATGTGGCTGCTGGGAACCCAACTCACATCCTCTTGAAGAGCAGCGAGGACTCTTAACCTCTGATGCATCGCCTTGTTTTTTTTTTGAAACAGTCTCTCACTGGCCTGGGGCTCACCAATTCAGTCGACTGGGTGTGCAATGACCTCTAGGGAATCCTTCTGTCTTTGCCTCTCAGCACTGGGGTTCCGAGCATGTGCTTCCTTGCTTGGCTCTTTTATATGGCAGACCAAACTTGGATCCTCACACTTGCGCAGAAAGCTCCTCACTGGCTCAGTCATTTCCCCAGACCTGGCATGCTCTGACAGATGTGTCTTCAGACACTCTCGTCATTGCACAAACATTTCAGGGTACTCAGGATGCCACAGCCTACTGCCCCTAGCTCCAAAGCCGCACAGTATGCTCCCACAGGCAGGATGTGCTCATCCGTGTCTCTGACATAGAAAGATTATAGTAAAAATACTAACTGATGCTAATTTTCAGCTCTACTATACTCTTAACGGACCGTTGCCGTAACTGCAGATCACGGTTCACCAAACTGAAATGAAGGCCCTGAAAGCCTTCATTACAATGAAGCAGATAAAAGGATTGGAAATGAACAAATCGCATCTTCCCTGGCTCCGTCTGGACCTGCTATGGAGGAATTTACGTTAACAAGATTGCCCTGAGTAGATTGGGATAGCAGCGGGTCTCAGCCCTGCCACCTGTGGACTCGCTCAATTCTAAATTGCCAGTCCCCAGGCCCCGTGCAACATCAAATAAGGCAGACTCCTAGGACAGCACCCAGGCTCTGGTGATTTTAAAAATGCTCCTCAAGTGACTCATTTGCAGTCAGGGCTGAGAACCACCAGATAGAATAGTTAATCTGTACCTCTGGTGGCATTTAGAGTTTCCTGCCTGGCATTGTAATGATAATTATCTTTGTGCATGACTTTCCTCTGTTGGACCACCTATTCCCTAAGGGCAGAGACCCGTGTTGCATTTATTCATGATAAAAATAAAAGAAGAGGAGGAGGAGGAAGAGGAGGATGATAAGGAGGAAGAAGAGGAGGAAGATGAGAAAGAAAGGAGGAAGAGAGGAGGAGGAAAAGGAGGAGTAGAAGGAAGAGGAGGAGAAAGAGGAAGAAGAGGAGGAAGAGGAGGAGAGAAAAGAGAAAGCACCTACTATGTGGAAAGAGGCGGCACTGAGGACACTATCGTAAACTCTGTCCTAAGAGGAACAGTCTGCCATCCAGAAGTTCACAGTTCAGTAGGAGGACTGATGTAGAGACACACAATTGAAAGACTAAGGAGACGACTCATTGTGTAAACTGCTTTCTATGCACGTGTGAGGACCTGGGTCTGGATCCAGATCCCACATCAAAGCTGGACACAGGAGCATGCTTCTGTAATCCCTCTGGTGAGACAGGAAAGAGGGATAGGTGAATTCTTGGAAGCTCCTGGGTTAGCAGCTCCTGGGTTAGCTAGGTAGCATGTGCGGTGGCAAGCCAGAGACCCTGTTTCAAAGGTGGAAGTGAAGACAAGTGCCCAAGCTCATCCTCTGACCTCTACACTCATGCCATGCACAAGTATGCTCACACTCACACACAATGAAAGATGTATAGGCAACAGACACACACACACACATACACACACACACAGCTTTAAAAAAAAAGGTGGCAACCAAGCATGATCCACTCCCAGCACTCAGGAGGCAGAAGCAGGCAGACCTCTATAATTCTAAGGCTATCCTGGTCTACATAGTAAGTTCTAAGCCAGCCAGGTCTACATAGTGATACCTGCTCTCAAAAATACAAACAAACAAGCAAAGAAGTGGAAGAAGTATCCTATATGAAGACAGGCAAACACTGAAGGGGAGCCAGAGTGTTTGGGGGTAGCCAGGGAACTGAGGGGTGTCCTCAGCAGGCAGAGGAAGAGTAAAAAATTCCCGAGGAGAGAGACAGCCGATTCATAACCAGGAGACATTTGGACTAAACCACAGGTACACAAAGCTGCCTTCCCAGAACAGTTTCTCACAGACATTGTCAACACTGTCCAAGTCCATCAGAAGAGGGACTGCTAAATAAATTATGCTTTGTCCTTCCCAAGGAGAAGGCACACATTAAAATATGGCAAGGGCGGGGAGCTGGGAACTAAACTCAGTGTCTCTCATATATGAAACTCAGGCTACAGAGCCAGCACTGCATACGCCAGACATGGAGCCGCACCTGCCATCCCAGCACAGGAGCCGGAGGCAGGAGGATCACAAGTCCGACATCATCCTTGGCCCTTGGCAATATAGAAAGCTGGAAGTCAGCCTGTATCAAAAATTTGTTTTTATTATAGCTACATAGATGGGACTCCTGGTGAATTAATATATAATATTATAAAATAGAGGGCCACTGTGGATGGAATAAAAAGCCACAATTAAATATTTGTGCACGTGCATGTTTGTGTGCATGCGTGCACATGTGTGGAGGCCTCACTTGTCACTCTTCAGAAGCCCTCCACCTGGTTTTTAGAATAAGGATTTTTTTTCCACTGGCCTAGAATTCACCAAATAGTCTAGGGTGGCTGGTCCGCAAGTCCCTGGGATCCTCCTGCTCCTGACTGCTCGGATTATGAGCACCCACCACCACAGCAGCTGTTTTCACACGACTCTGGAGTTGGATCTAAGATGCCTGCACTTGCAAGGCCAGCACTATACCCACTGAACATCTCTCCAGTCATAAAGTATATTTTCATATACATTCATCTGCCTAAAGTTCTCTGGAAGGGCCAACCTTACTTTATAGGTGCCTCTTGGCAAGGTGAAGACACTTGGCCAATGTCACAATGAAAACCAGAGGATGAGGCTCTCACTGGCCTGGGTTTGTGTGACCCCAAGGTTGGCAATGATCCTTCCAGCTAAAGCTGGCTGTGAACTCTGTCATAGCATTATGTCTGGAGTAAATGTGGGGGCATAAGGAGGGGCCCACAATCCTAACAGAAGGATGGTGGTTAAAGCCAACGGAGACAAAACAAGTACCACAGAACCCAACCTTCTTCTGTTATTATTGGTGGTGTGTTTGTAGGTGTGTGTATATGATGTGTTTTGTGGGGGCAAGCATGGTATGTGTGCAGAGGTCAGAGGACAGTTTGGTGGTATTGATTCTGTGTACTCTACGTGGGTTCATGAGATCCGGCTCAGGCCACCAGACTTCTGTGGCAAGTGCTTTTACTCTCTGAGCCACCTCACTGGCCCACAGATTTCTCCATCTTTCTATGTCGCCTTAGGGTGCCCGTTGGGCCACCCCTTTGAGACCACCAGCACTGGATTCAGCTGCTGCTTGGACACCTGCTGCCGAACAGAAAGTTAGCTAAAGCTTAGGCGAGCAAGAAGTCTTTTCTGCCATCCCCCGCCCCCTCCTACCCACTTCAGCCTCCAGAGGGCTCTGCAGGCTGACCGGAGGCGGAGCACAGAGGCAGAGACAGAGGTATGGCTGGGACCCTTGGGAAATGCCCCTCCAAGCCCTTTCTCCTGACAAAACCTGAAATGTCAGCATTAAATATTCATTCCTCTGGGTTAAGTGTTTCCTCGCTGGGGTCCCTTTTTAAAATTCAAATGCTTCTTTGGAGAGGAACAGCCACTTGTGGCTCTGAATCAAATGTACTGGAATTGAGTGAAGGGAAGAGCAACTGCTCTTGGGGAGGAAGACAGGGCCACCCGCTGCTCTGCTCCCGCTGTCCCGCTGTCCCTCTGGTCTCGCTGGCCCGTCCACACTCTTTGTCTCCTCCTTAGCCCTTATTCCATTTGGAGATCAGGCATAGTGGCCAGCGGGATTCTGGGACAGGATAGGCTTTAAGTTTCTGTTCTAGAAAGGTTCACTCAAGAGTGCACTCCACCTCTGCAAGGACCTTTGTTTTTTCCCTTTGGGTCTCAAGTTCTCTTATAGGTAAGCCCGGAGCTCCCCGGGGCAAAGGGACCCAATGCAGCTCCAGTTTGGGGAAGCCGCGTGTGCCCCCAGGTTGCTTTGCAAATAGGAAGAGAAGCTCCCAAAGGAGGCGCCCAGGCACCGTTGACTGCCTCCACCTCTGAAGCCTCAATTGTCATTCCACTCAGGCTTGCCTGTGATTGGGATTCAGGAGAAGTGTGTGCTTCCCAGCTAATGAGAGAGGCCTCATTCAGAGCGTTAGCTAGGTAGGACTGTTAGGGACCCACTGTGTGCCCAGCCCCACACCAAGCAAAGCCTTGCAAGGAGGCATCTCTTCTGCATGTGTGGCTATTTATGTCTCTGTGTGTTTCCACGCACATGTGCATTCGTGTGTGTGTGTGTGTGTGGTGTGTGTGTGTGTGTGTACACACGCGCACAGGGAGTCTTCCTTTAAAGTACTTTTACACACCACTTCAGGACCCCAAGTCTCCCTAATTATTTCTGAAAGTCTCACATCTGTCCCCATAACAAAGTCCCTTAGATACCTGTGGAGACATCCCTTGTCTCCCCTATAGTTCTGGCTTCCTTTGAAAAAGAAGTCCTCAAAAAAGGGCAAAAGTCAAGTGTGATGGTTCACGCCTATAATCTCCACACTCAGGGGGGCTGAAGCAGGAAGATCACAAACTCAAGGCGAGAGTGAGACCCTGTCCCTAAAAATCAAAACAATACAAGGAAGGGGAGAAAAAGACAAAGATGTCTTTGCTTCAATGCTTCGTGCTGCTGGTGCTGCCTTCGTTGCTGCTGTTGTTTTGAGTCCCCTGCATCCTAACTAGAAACACTGAGTTAGAGGAATACTCACTGTCAGAAATGGAAACAGAGCCTCACGCTGTCCCCCATGACAGCCTGAGGAGTTCTGGTAATCTTAATCAAATCCTTAGCTTCAACACAGAAAGAACTTCAGGACTGGACAGTACAAAGCAGAGTCTGGGCATGTTAAAGACATTTTAATTGAGCCTCAAGCATTAGAGTTGGCAGAAAGAGAGGTGCTCAGAAAGAAACTGGGGCACACCCCAGAGCACAGGCATGGGCTACTTGAAGTCGGGTACAGGGTTTGGACAGTGCTTGGAGCTACTGTACTGAAAGAGTTGCAAAGGGACCTAAATGAACCACAATGGGGCTAAAACTGATGGAGTGAAAGCCTAGATCACAGCAACGCAGGAAGGTAGGACATGTTTATTGTAGACAAAGTTAGAAGTCTAAGATTCCCAGAAAATACACAGGGAAAGAGTGAAGCTGCACTCAAGATCCAGGCCCTCAAAGCCTGGCTCGTCACTATTTTAACATTCTTATTTGAAAGCATGAAAGGAATATTGTCCGTATGTCAGCCGCTTTCATACCAAATGTTCATTATGCTGCAATTCCCAGCTTCCAGCTGCAGGGAAGCTTCAACCAGACTGCAGGGGAAGGGATTCCCCCTTCCCTTTCTGTCCCATCTCAGTGGGGCTCTACGTGGCAGCTACCCCTGTCCTGCTTCTCATTGGAGTCACTCCTGAGTTCAAGGGAGGTGTGATGAATCAGACCCTCTGTGTTACCAAATTCCACCAGTGACTCTGTCGTCTACATCTGCACACCAAGAGTACGGGCCTTGCATGTCGGATTCAAGAGTGATTCCTGGATGAACTTTCCCATGCACACTCACAGCTCTCAGACCTTGAGAAGCTTTCCTGGGCAGGGCCAAGCAGTCTCACTCCCTGTTATGAGGCTGTTGACCTCATCAAATCATCTCAGTCCCGAGGACTGTAAAGCCCCTTTAACCTAGTCTGGGGAGGAGACAGTGCAGGCAGCACATCTGATGTCCCTTTATGTCCGACTGTGTGAAACCAAGGATCAGCAAAGAAGCTTATTTGTCCTTACCTAGACTGAGAAGTGCTTCCCTGTGCACACAGGGTCACTGTAGTAGTCAGGGACAGAACTTATATTATAGAACAAGTCTATATACACATAGAAAGAGGATTTATTAGAATGGCTTACAGACTGTGGTCCAGCTAGTCCGACCATGGCTGTTTAGCTATTGAAGGTCCAAGAATCCAGTAGTTGTTCAGTGTACGAGGCTGGATCTGTCAGCTGGTCTTCAGAATAGGCTGGACTCTGGAAGAAGTAGGCTTTAACGCCAGGGAAGGAATGGACTTGCCAGTGAAAGTGGCAAAAAGAGAGACTTTCCTTATTTCCTGTCTTTTGTATAGGCTGCCAGCAGAGTGCCTACCTTAAAGTTGATCTTCCCACTTCAAAAGATCTGGATTAAAGGTGGATCTTCTCACCTCAAAGATCTGGATTAGAAGTAGGTCTTTCCCACTTCAAAGGATTTAATTAAGAAAACAAATCCCTCACAAGTATGCCCAGTCATTTGGGCTTTAGTTAATTCCACATGCAGTCAAGTTGACAACCAAGAAGAGCCATCACACCCGCTACAGTCAGCTATAGCGTGTGTCACCCACTGGGCATCCCTCGGATGCCAGATGATGCTGAACCTTGTTGTTAGCTCCCTCTGACGACCCAGCACTTACTGTAGCAGGGAGATGCAGCACACAGACGAATCAACTGTAACTACACTGGAAGTCTCTACCCTATTGTCCTGGAGGAGGCTATGGCAGCTGTTGGAAGAGAAAAGGCATCAGTGATCTTATCAAGTTGTGTATCCTGAGTACTGCAGCACTGACCTGCCAGGCAAGATGCTCCCATGGGTGTAACAGTGGCACAGCTGTTCAGGGGCAACCAAACACTTTCTAGTTAGATTTGAGGCCTGCTGCATGGGAAAAAAACACATGCAAGCCTGGTAGAATAGACCTGGGCAAAACCCTGTAGTTGGGAGTGTCCCAGGCTCTAGGGTAGAGCTCACTACTGAAGCCAAGTTAAATATGTAAGCTGACGGCCCTCTGAGTATTTATGTTTAGGGCCTTAGACCCGTGCCATTGTCTACCTTGGCCACTCCTTGCAGTGGACAACAGCTATTATGGAGACTGGTAACTAGTCAAAATGCTGAGAGCAGATGACTGTTGAGTGTTCAGCCCGAGACAGAACAGCCATACCATTCCCTTCAAGGCCAAGGCAACCCCATGGGAACAGGGGCAGAATGTTCATAAGATCTAAAGTTTATAGAGGAGTCCCAGGAACTCTGTCTTCTGGATACATATCTGACATGAGCATCGACATATAGCAGCAGGTGCCTGCACAAGACCTGCACAAAAAGTAAGACATTACGGGGTGAGGGGAGACTAGTGTAGTATGGGTATTAATTAATCCTGACAGGGTTACTACCCACCTCAATGGTTTATGATCCCGAATGAAAGACACACATACACACATAGGCAGCACAACGCTGGGCAACAGCCTAACCTTCATATTGTTAGAATCTACCTCTCGCCGATAATTGTGAGTTACGACTTACTAATTTCTATGCTCCATCTTGGCTGCTTTTGACCCAATTGAGCAGCCCTCTAGACACGTTCTCTTGGCCCCTTTACATGGCAGCTCTGCTTCTCTGTCCTGCAAACTCCCCAGGCATGGCCGCTCTCCTCTCCTTCCTCTTCCTTACAGTCCCAAGCCCAGGAAACCTCAAACCCCACCTATGTCTCTCCCTGCCCCCAACTATTGGCTGCTGGCATCTTTATTTGCCAATCAGAATTAACTGAGGCATGTTCCCAGAAGCTACATGCAGGGTCCTCTTGTGCAAGCAGCTTTAAGGGACCTAACTAGCATTAGAATACAAACAGCTATACTCGTGGGGAAGAAGAAAGGGGTCTGAGGAAATGGGAAGGGTCGTAAGAGAGGGCAACAGGTGGATATGTTCACAACTGTATACGTATATGGATTGTCAAAAAAAATAAACAAAAAGGATGGCACAGGGAGAGGGGGCAGCAAGGTTAATATATGAAAGAGGCTAAAGGCAGAGAAAAAGACTGGAAACCACACACACCCCAGACACCCAAGGGGTGCAAGTAATTGTCAGAGAATGTGCAAGAAAACCTCACCCTCTACAGATGCCTAGGCACGGGGCACCGTCTGTTCCTTACGTGAAGCCCAGGAGAGAGAGGGCTTCCAGTCTCCGTCAACTAATGTTCTTCCTGTTAATCTTTTTTAAAGTGATATGTTTATTTTTAATCAGGTATATGTCTGTTTGCAATGATGAATGCATGTGCTTGGGAAGGTCAGAAGAGGGTGTCAGATCCCCTCAAGCTGGAGTTACAGGCAATTGTGAGCCACCTGGTACGGCTGCTAAGACGGTAGGCACTCTTACACTCTGGCGAGCAGCAAGTGCTCTAAACCAATGCGCCATCTCTCTGGCCCCCTTTCATCCTAACATAGCTTTATCCAGCCTTTATGTTCCCACCACATTACTGACGTTTTATTCTTTTAAATGTATTTAAGTTTTTTACCCAGAAACTTTTGTATCAGAAATGAGAGGGAGTGGCCTATGGTTATTGCTGTCTTCTCTGACCACCCAGCTACTGGCCACTTGGACTTACCCATCTGACTTGTTCTCCTCTCTCATCTAATCCCAAGTGGCTTTTAAGGCCTAGAGGAGACCTCCTCGGTTCCAAGTCATCATCCTTCCCTCCCTGGCTTCTACTGGTTCTCGTCAGCTTTAGAGAGCTCTGGCCGCCTGCCCCTCCTCTATGCTGTACTCCCTGAGGTCAGAGACTATGCTTCATTCCCTTGGCCTCTACTAAAGCAACCACAGTTTGCACAGGGTCCACACTCAAGGCCCTCTGCTAAGTTGAGAATAGGAGCTACTGTCCTGTTAGGGGGACTCTCTCATGTTCCAGCTGTGAATGCTGCTCCTTTAACAACGCAGAGCAGAACCTGTGCGCAGTCGTCATGAACAAACATGGGAGGGAAATGATTCTACCACCCCAGAGGTATGTGTCCCTGGGGGAGTTAGTTACACTAACTCCCTCCTATCCCATAGCTTCAAAATGACAGTGCTGGACCTTGTCCTCATGTGCTATAAGAATTAAGAGGGAGCAGGTAGAACGTAGGAGCCTGGTGTAGCCAGGATTTTCCTGTTCCTATATGTAACCACACTGGCAGGGGCAGAAATACGCCAGAGAGAGAAACACCTGCACAGTTTGTTCTGCTCTCAGACCATCAAGACAACAGACTTCAAGGAACTGAAGTCTCATGCCAGGAGAAGGAGGCAGCTGATTCCCGGTACTAGCCAGAAGCCGGGGAGCTTGTCTCCAAAGAAGACTTCACACAGTTCTGACAACTTGTCAGAACACCTTGCAAGAGAGACTAGAACCCAGACAGTGAGACCTACAGAACTACACCTTGACCAGAGCAGCTTAGCTATGCATGTCTCTTGCCCTTTGGCTAAACCTGAACCTCATTCGGGACCCTGAACACGGATTGAGGAGTCACTGGACCCCTTTGCTCCTCTTTTCCAAGTGGCCGCAGTGAATTACTGTAACTTTAATTTTTGAAATCCCATTTTTAGTGATGGCTCTTAAATGCTTTAACCTTCCTTGTAACCCACCCACCACCCACCAGAGGTAGTGGGAAAGAGAGGATATGGGGGAAGTGGACCTGTTTAGATTCTTTGAAGCAACTCCCATCTGTGTTGTCTGGAAATCAGTTCACAGGTTAGCAGACAACTCGATTCACTCGAAAACATTTCATGAATACATCAGCCATCCAGTTCAGTAGACTCGGGTTAACAACATCAGTGACACAACCTAGCAGAGACAGCCAGACCTCAGCCTCAGCACAGGTCAGCAGGAGGGACCGGAGGGACACAGGGAGAAGTTCTCAGCTGTGCCTCTCTCAGGGAAGCAAAGATCAGTGAAGACGTGAGACCCACTAGCACTGCACAGCTATCTGTACCAGCACACCAAGCTGTCTCTGTCACTCCGTGGAGTCCTACTTATACCCTCCAAACATCACGTATCCTCCATGAGTCTCGCCTCAGCACATGGATCCAAGCAGCCCTGAGTCCTTAGAAACAGCAACAAACTGCAGCACATCACCACAACTTTTTGGTGCGTTTCTATGTCACCCCAACAAATGCAGCTCAACTATGCAGTGTAAGGCAGACCGATACACGAGTGTTGTAAGCCAAGACTCGTTCATCATCCTTCATCACGTGTCCTTTCATGTGCTTGCATTAGCAGAACATTTTCTCTCCTGTGTCCGCTTCAGTGAAACGTTCCTTCATGAGTCTGCATTAGCCTTTCACACCTGTGTCCACTTGAACTAACAAATCATTCCTTCATGTGTTTGCCCCAGCAAAACACCATCCAACCGACTTTCCAAAGAACCCTTAAGTTTTCACTTCAAATTACTCTCCTTCTTCTGCTTTTCACTCTCACTGGTATCTTTCTTTAGCTGTCCTTCTGAGGATGGTGGCCCAGCCTGGCTTGTCAAGGCTGCAGGACCCAGGCTCTGACCCCAGCAACTCCAGTAGTACATGCAAGGTCAAGTGTACAGTACAATACAAAGTGACCCACTCTGTGTGGCTAGCCCATGTGTATTCTCATCCATTGTATTGGCTTGAATGCATTTGACAAGAGAATGAAGGAGTGACTTGGATTGTATCAATCTCGTGTTTGGGGGAAAAGATATTCCTGCTGCCTGGCTGAAAGAGCCTGTGGGCTTGACCATAAGAGCAAGGAGGAGTGGGGGAGGGGAGCCTTCCAGCAGAAGGCACTGTGTGCAAAAAGCAATTGATGCAAAAGGATAGAAGGGTTGGAATTGGTGACACCATCTAGAGAAGCTGGAGCTCCTTCAGGATAATTTCAGAAACGTATCTTTTATGTGGAAGAGAGTCTATATGTATGTGCCTGTGTGTGCAAGCTCACACCGAGGACAGCCTCAGCTGCAGGTTCTCAAACCCTGCCCATTTTGCTTTGAGGCAGTGTATACCACTTGTCTAGAACTCACCAAGTAGGCTAGACTGGCAGGCCAATGAGTCTCAGGGCTCTGCTTGCCTCCCTCTCCCCAGTGTGAAGATTACACGCACAAGCCACCACGCCCAGATTATTTTGCAGGGGTTTGGGAGTTGAACTAAAGCCTACCAAACATGCGACAGACTGAGCCACTATCTCATTCCCAGAAACAGATCTATCTCCATCACATAAGGAGCCTACTGCTCAGGTGCCTGGGAAGGTTGGGGGTACCTTTGGTACAGAATGCAGCAGCATCCAGATCCCTGTGGTGCCATCTGTGTTGGTCGAGGTTCTAGGCTGCAGACAGTAGAATCTCTTCTACACAGTCTGAATGTAATGGAGTTTTCTGAGTGCATCAGGTAGGCCACAACTCCCTCAAAGTGGTCCCAGAATGGAATTTGGGTGCTGCTAAACAATACCCCTGCTGTACCCCAGACTGTCTCAGGGGACATGGTTGTGCAGGGGACATGGTTGTCCCTCAGCTCCTGCAGCACTGAGACAGGAGAGCAGAGCACTGCAATCACTGCTCTAGAAGAGTAGGTTCCTGTAGCACCAGGTCCCCACCAACACACACACACACACACACACACACTCACACACACACACACACACACTCACACACACATACACACACACACACACACACACACACACACACACATACACACACACACACTTCCCAGGGGAAGCTCTAGCTAGGCAATCCCTTGCTTCAGGACCATGGTCAGTGCCACAGACTGGCCCAGGATACTTGCTTAAATCCTGGCGCTTGTCCCTAGAAATCGGTGATTAACAGCTGCTATGCAGGTTTCTTCTATGTTGGGGGGTGGGGAGGGGAGCAGGAGGAGTGACATTCCTGAGAGGGTGGTCAAGGGTGGCTTTGAAAAGGCAAACTGAGCTGAGGGAAGGTCATGCTGGAGAGTTTGGAGACAGTACAAAGAGGCCACTTCAGAAATCAAGCAAGTTCATAGCCCTGGAGTACATCTTACAGTACAGGTCAAGTACATCCAAGGTCATAGCCCTGGAGTGATGAGTGCTGGGGGTTCACAGCAGACACACTGTACAGAAAAACAAACAAGCCCCAGCTCCCAGGACTCTGGTGTCTCTAGAGAGGAGGAAACACTGTGAAGTGATTCTGAATGGGAAAAGTTACCTAGAGAGACCCCCTATGGCAGGAGGAGATTGACTAGGAACGGGTTAATTGTCCCCACTTGGTCTGACAGGCAGAAACAGGCATTTTTTCAATGTTACTCATCTCTGCTTGTGCCCTTGCTGTGATGGAGGGGAGGCAAACAGTTGTGGGTTTGAGCTGCTGAAAGCATTGTTACGATTTGAAACCCTTTTAAAGTTCCTTCCCCAGGGGGCCTGCTTGAACTAGAAAGCAGGTGGCCCTCCCAGCAGTTTGACTAAAATGCTGGGGCGGACAGCAAGTTCCTGTGACAGAGCAGAGCAGGGGCCTCCCTCGGGCACCCGCAGCTTCCTCTTTCATGTACATAGATGAGGAGGGGGTCACCTCCTGGGACCCCCCCCCAAGAAAAACCTTCCCTTTATCCAGACTCATCCAAGGTGCCTAAAATTCCAAGGAGCACTCATTGCAGCCTCGGTTTCTACTTTGTGAGGCCATGTCCAGGGCCTGCCCTTGAGTTTTTCCATACCCGGCCAGAGCGCACAACCTTCCTGTTATGAAGACACCAGGAGGAAGGTGACAGGTGTCTAGTCCCCATGGCTTGAACCACTGTTTCTTGGTCTTGACTCTACCATTCTTCTCAATTACTCTTCTTCCTTCCGCCTCAATTACTCTTACTCTTTATCCTGTAGCACAAAGAAACTATGAAGACTGGGGTGAGGAGACAAGCTTTGTGAACAGCCAAGTAGGGGTGGTAACGTTCTGGTTGTTCCATTTCAAGGTGTGTAATCTTAGGTTCTTCCCCTTCAAGAGGCACGGCCCCGTACTTGTGAGAATCAGTGCCTCCATCCAAAGGAGGTGCCATGAGAAAGTCAGAGTGTGGAAATCCTGAAACCAGGACCTAGTGAGCTGAAGGAGTTCCATGGAGAGGAAGGTTTCCATGAGGGACGCTGCAAACTCTCCAGCCCCACCCTCCTCTTAAGCACCCCCATCACGGACAGCCTTCTTGCCTGAATTCCATCACTTGTCATTCTGAACTCAGGTGGGACCCTTACACAGAGAGGTCAACACCCAAAATGAAGATTCCAGTCCACATTCTGCTCCAGAAGCATACATGTCTGTCTGCTGGGTTAGACCACCTCCCCTTATGGGACATCACACAGCCAGTTTCTAAGTCCCAGATTTTCACCAGATGAACTCTGTGTGGTGGTTTGAGTATGCCTAGCCCAGGGAATGGCAGTATTTGGAGGTGTGGCCTTGTTCAAGTAGGTCATTGTGTCATTGTGGTGTGGGCTTTAAGACCCTCATCCTAGCTGCCTGGGAGTGAGTCTTCCACCAGCAGCCTTCAGATAAAGATGCAGAGCTCTCAGCTCCTCCTGCACTATGCCTGCCTGGATGCTGCCATGCTCCCACCCTGATGACAATGGACTGAATCTCTGAACCTGTAAGCCAGCACCAATTAAATGTTGTCTTTTGTAAGACTTGACTTGGCCATGGTGTCTGTTCACAGCAATAAAACCCTAACTAAGAGACCCTGGATTCTCAGTAAGTATCTGGGCTCATTGGATGACTCAGAAACCACAGCAGTAGGACAGGAGACCAGTGTCCTACAATTACTGCCCAGAAGAGGGTACACCTGTGGTGTCAGCTTCCCCACCTCCTGCCTCAAATCTCAAGACTGGCTTGACTAAGTCGGTTCTTGGTTCAGCATCATAGTGTCTACTGTGATGATTGGATCTTGGTGCCCATCCCAGAGGAGGGCCAACAATGAATAGTTCTACAGGTTTCCCCTGCAAGGGCTGAGGAGACTGGTGTCCTGGGAGTGGGGAATGATACTGACACCTGAAGAATTGGGGAAGCCAAGACAACATCACCTGTGGGGCACTGAGCTGAGAGACAACCAGGTGTCTGGTCGAACGAGCTTCTGAACCCCGGAGAACCCTTTAGGGATGGTAGGATGTTCAGCTCTGTTCCTGGCCCCCTGGCTCTCTCAGCTTCAGCCCTTCCCAGCCCCTCCCACAGAGAGGTTGAGAAGTCTACAACTATTGGGTCACGTAGGAATGGTGCCCAAGGCTCTCCTCACATGCATATGAGGCATCCCCCAAAACCTCAGACTAAGCCAATGAGGTTACCTGCTGCTAAAACCTTCACCCACCCCAAACTGTATATATTGAGCTTAATTGAGGAGTAAAGCGCACACAAGAACCATCCTGTTGTCCGAGAACTTCCATCATGGACCCTCCCCTCTTCACCAGCTAGCCTAGCTCCAGAGCTGTTAACATTGGACAAGGGATCTACCACCTTTCCCTTCTACCTGGCAGGCACTTCCCGGCTTAGCAAAGAGCTGTAACACTACGGAACCCACCGGCTCTCCCGAAACCTGCCTGGGACACCAGGCTGCCTCCTTGTCATCTAGTCGGCTCCTTATCGGCCTAGCCCGGGCCTGGACCAGTTCAGCGCTGAGAGACAGGGGCAACACCTGGGAGAGACCGTTTAGCGACAAGGCGCCAGAGGCAGCGGCAGGGGCAGGCAATCTCCCCTCCCGCTTGCTCTCTGTGTCTTTTGGCCTCGACCTCCCACATCAGGTCTGGACGGAGACCTACAGACAGCTGAAACGCAGGCTGAGGCGGTGTGTAGACAGTAGTGAGCCCTCCCTGCTCCCACCCTGTCCCCAGCCAGGAGATCGTCGTGGGACACCCTCCAGAACAAGAGTCCTACATCTGGCGCCCAACATGGGGCACGACCACGTCTACAAGAACAGTCCTGGCTGAGTCTGCTAAGCAAGTATACTTCCTGTGAGATGTGATACTAGGTCTCTCTCGGCCCTCTCTCAGAGCGTTTCCCTGCCTCCATCCTGCTGGAGTCCTGAGACCCCAGATGGAGGCCAATCTCGGTGCATGGACCTGTCACCATGTGTCCCCAGTCTCCATTTTGCCACCCACCCACCCACCCACCCACCCACCCACCCACCACCGAGGCTTGGGCCCAAAACTGAGATTTCTCACCAAGAGAGTTCTGCACCCGCCTGTGCTAAAATCAAGCTGATTTCACTCCCTGCCCAAGTGCTGAGTCCGCTTTGTGTGGTGTGAGCCCGCCTGCTTAGCCTCTGCTCCTCTACAGTAGACCCAGTCCCCAGTCTCCCTGAGACACCTATCTCTGACAAAGGACGGCACAGACCATCGACAGAGATCCACACTCGTGCACCCACGCATGGGCCTACATTGTTTCCCACAGGTGGTGGAAAATGTGCGCAGAGCCAGCTCCACAAGCACCCCCCGCTGGTGTCTGCAAAAACCGTGAGTAACATCTCTCTCTGTCCACCCTACCCCCCTCTTTCTCTCTCTGATTCTTAGCTAAAGCCTAACCCCTGCCTAATACAAAAGGACTAGGTCTCTCTCCCCATGTGTTCTCCAGCTCAAGGACAAGATGGAGGCGGCTTCTTAGCCCCCCACTCTTCCCACCCCCCAGCTCCACAGAGGGGGTTCCTTCACAGCTAATAGCTGTCCTTCAAGCCACAGCACCTGCTGTAACCCTCTTTCTAAGACTCTTTCCCTTGGCTGAGAGACTCCTTCTTGCAGCTGAGACTGTTCTCTCTCTCTCTCTCTCTCTCTCTCTCTCTCTCTCTCTCTCTCTCTCTCTCTCTCTCAAGATTGCCAGCTCCAAACTCTAGCCTCTAGCACCCTGCCAGGTAGCTTCTTTCCCTACTCCTCCGTCATATGCGACAGGCTACAGCTATTTGACTTTGCCTGCTTGCCTGAAACAATAGGGCGGACTTTCCCTGCTTGCTACCCAGTCCTGTGTTCCTTAGCCAGTCTATGCTTCCCCTCACCTTCAGTCATTTGCAGCTGACTAAAGCTACTTAGCTCAGCCAGCTTGCCTGAAGCAGTGGATCTAAAATCCTGCCTGCACCCCTTGCCCCACTGCTGCCTGCCAGTTTCTCTCAAAGCTGCCTGACTCCAATCCAACTTCCACGTGTCTTTCCCATAAACACAAACTCTCACTCTTTCTGACTCTTAGCTCTCCCCAATGCTTCTTGCTTGCCTTAAACTTTTCTTCAAAGTTGGCCTTTCCTCTTCTCTACATTTATAATTTACCAGCTAAGAAAAAGAAAAGGGAGAATACAGAACCTCTCTGCCAGAGCACCCAGACGCCACATGGCAGAGCAAGGCCCCTCCCCCCACTACTTCTAAGTCCGCCATTACTGCTCCTTCTCCCCAACAGGAGGACCTCTACAGAGCTTTTTGGGCAACCTCAATTGGCTTAGTCGGAGGTTTTTGGGGATGCCTCATATGCATGTGAGGAGAGCCTGGGGCACCATTCCTACATGACCAGATGGTCTGGTCGTAGACTTCTCAATCTCTCTGTGGGAGGGGCTGTGAAGGGCGGAAGCTGAGAGAGCCAGGGGGCCAGGAACAGAGCTGAACATCCTACCATTCCTAAAGGGTTCTCCAGGGTTCAGAAGCTCGTTCGACCAGACACCTGGTTGTCTTTCAGCTCAGTGCCCCACAATCACCCTTAAAGAAATAGGGAAGGCAGAGTTCTTGCCTCTGCTCCTACACCTCCTAACTTGGCTAGGACATCAAAGTGGGCCTGATCTAGGCATGGGCAAAGGGTTTGTGGAGACAGCTCAGCAGTGAAGAGCACAGGCTGCTCTTGCAGAGGGCCCAAGTTCAGCTCACCAACACTCACAGGTGGAGCACAACCATCCATAACTCCAGTACCAGGGGATCTGATGCCCTACTTGGGCACTAGTGTGGCTCACATTCAAGAACATTCATAAATGTAAAGTAAAAATAAATTTAAATTGTATATATCTATGTACACATGTATATAAAGTATGTATACAAATTAATACATATACATATAAATGAGCATTTACTGTTCTTACAGAAGACCTTACGTTCTGGTCCCAGTACCTATGTTGGACAGCTCACAACTCCAGCTTGTATTGCCAGCTGCCAGCTGCGAGGACCTGACACTCTTTAGGTCTCCATAGGCATCTGTGTGCACTCATGAACACACACACACACACACACACACACACACACAATTCTTTTTGAAAGATTAAGAAAGGTGGGTTTTACAGGAGATCAAATCAGAGCTGAGCTCCTGCATAGATGTAGAAACAAGTTTAACCCCTAGAAGGATACACTGCCTGAAGCCACGAAGGTCTCTGGAAGTTGGGAGTCTGTTCTGCAGCAGCCCTCGATGTGCAGAGGTGCAGACACGCACCTCCGGGCCCAGCAAAAAAAAAAGTGAGCAGCCATCATCCCCCGAGGAAATTTCTCTGGAAATCACAGTCATTTGACTTTCACTCTGACCACTGGCCAAGGCTCCATTTATTCCAGAAGGGAAAAAAAAGACAAGGTGATTTAAAATGGAGAGACCTCATCCCTCCACCTGGATAGGAACGCTGGGACTCTGCTCACTACATCCATCGCCTACCGTGTAAGCTATTGTTGTTTGGCAGAAGCTAACTCAATGGCTTCCATTCTGGTTTAAAGCGGGCACCTCTGTGGCTTCCACAGTTCATTGCTTCTCAGCACGAGTCCTTTCTCCATGATAGCCAGGCCTGTTACTGATGTCTGTAGAACCCATGCATGAGTGCGTACGTCATCTTGATTTCTCACATCAAATGCTGTAGAAACAGTGTTAATGATTTCTTTTCCTAGATGAGAAAACTGAGGATCAGGAAGAGTTAGTAGTTTGCTCCAGAAGATCCCACCAGTGAGAGAGCAGGGCACACTTTTCTCACCAAATGACAGGACACTGTGATGTGGTGCTAAAGTTCCTAAAAATCACCAAGTAAAATGACAAGATGGCTCAGTGTGTGAAGGGGCTTGCTGTACAAGCCCAGTGACATGGGTTCAATCCCCTGGACCCACATAAAGGTAGGAGGAGAGAAAGGACTCCAAATACAGATCAATCACATACTTAGGAGCATAAAGTCTGGAGGTGGCAGAGCAGAGCTTTTAGAACTACTTAGGAAGAATGTTTCCCATGGAAACACACACACCTGGAAAGATACTGAGTTGATACATGATCCTTTCCCAGAAGCCCAGCTCCATTCACCTTCTCCTCTATGCACCCCTCCTTGACTGACACCAGATCAGTAACTGGGATGCATGTAGGGCTTTGCTGGATGACAAGTGTGTGTCCCTGAGTGCTAGATCTGGGAATAAGGAAATGGTTCCCTAAGGTCCAGATCCGCATGAGGACAGCAGCAGAGATTGCCAGCACCACTAGAAAAGCTGGGTGTGGCTTCACACACACCTGGAGCCCCAGGACAGTTGGAGGTCAGAGGCAGGAGGATCGATGTGGTTTGCTTTCTGCCAGTCTAGCTCCTGGTTCAGTGGGAAACCCTGTCCCATGGAGATACAGTAGAGAATGACTAAGCAAGGCATCCACTCTCTTCGTCTAGTCTCTCCCTGTGCATGTGTCTACACAAACACATATGTGCAGACATCATGTACGCACATTGTATATATGTATACACAAAAATAAATACAAACCAGAATCTTTTTTTATTTGCATTTTAAAAATAGAATCTCATGAAGCCCAGGCTAGGTTCAAATTCACTGTATAGTTGAAGATGACTTTGAACTTCTGATCCCCCTGACTCCACCTTTCCAGTGCTTAGATTAAATGTGTGCACCACCACATCCAGCATTATGGAGTGTTGGGGGGTCAGGGGCAGAAATTGCTAGAAGCTAGGCAAGTGCTGCACTAGAATCTACCTCAGAAAAGTGACTAGCTTAGCCACGGTGGAGAGGGACACAGCATACACCATGTACCTCCATAGTCACCTCCCCTAGAGGTGCAGGGGCCACAGGAAATAATCAGTGCACTTCAGTAGCTTGTCCCCCTGTGTTTCTTCACGCTTTGGTCAATTGACTTCTGTTTCCCCTTAGTTAAATTTGTATCTACTTTAAGATGCAACTTAAAGATGCATAAACAGGCCGGAGGAAATAGTCTAGCAGTCCCCTGGTTGGAGGAGATAAATTAAGTTTAGTTTGATAGTGTTGCGATAAATTAGACAGACGGCATCCCTTCCCTGCATCTCGGGGCTCAACAAAGGAACAGGGCTCCCACCACATCCCTAGCAGGGACGAGTTGGAGCAGAGCAGGCAGAAGGAAAAGCCCAATGTTGAAGGAGAGGTTTTAAAACACATAATGATTTCATGTCAAAACACAATTTCCCAGTGTCAGCGCACTGTTCTGCGAGCACAGGGGAAAAGAAAAGTGATTGAAAACTCCTGGAACGAGAACACAGCCGCGGATTCCAGAACATTGATGGATGGTATGGAGACGCGAGATTGATGGATTATGATTTTCGGAAGGGATCATTACCCTCAGAGTCCATGAACAGAACTGCCTGGCATTTGGACACCGGCGCTGAAGGAAGCATTTGGACGATCCTGATTCATTAGCCCATTAGCCAAAACCCATCCACGGAGGCACAACCAGTCAGCTGGGAGGCTGTGTGGTAGGTCCGGACTTGGTGCTCAGTGAGCATGCGTCAGATGACTGAAAAGAATGGCTGTCCCGGGCCAGCAGTCTCTTGATTTGAATCTTTGTGCTCGGTCTGCCATAGATCACTCTCTGTCTCTCTGACACTGTCATCTCGCTAAGATGATCAGAGAGGAGACCCAGAACCAATTTTCTTACCCACTGGCTGAGTCTGGGGACGTCAGGGAGCTGACAGCCATGCCAGCGGACCAAGAAGTGCCAAAGGCTAGGGAAAGAGTGATTTAACCCAAAGCTGAGACAGAGAGACGAGCACCAAGTGTAAGGCAGGAAGGGAGAAAGCTGGGTATGGCGGCCCAGGTCTGTAATCCGAGCTACTTAGAAGGCCAAGGCAAGAGAAAAGGAAAATTCAAGGCCACCTTGGGCTACAGAGCAAGTTCCAGGACAAGCAGGGCAGTTTAGTTTCAAGGTAAAAAGTGAAGGTTGTTGACGGCGCTGGAGAGGTAGTTCAGTTGGTAGAGCACCCGCCTAGCATGCAGAAAGCCTGGGTTCTATCCCGTCCCTCCATTAGTCCAGGGTAGACGTGCTTGCCTGCAGTCTGAGCACTCAGAAAGTACAAACTGGTGGATCAAAACGTCAAAGGCATCCTTGAGACCTAGCACGTTAAAGGCCCATGTTTCAAACACACAAACAAAAGCAGGAAGATCCTGGGGAATATAGCTCAACGGCAGAAGGCTTGGCCTGCATTCAATTTCCAGTGCTAGAAAAGACTGAAGAAAAGGAAGGAGGAGTGGGGGAGGGCGGACTTAGACCTTAGAGATCGGAAGGGTGGTGTCAAGGGTCAGGAGAGAAGGGAAATGAGCTCCATAGAGCTTTGAGGGTACAGGACAGGCTAGGGACAGTGGCTTGTAAGAAGAGTTCAGGCATGATTTGTGTACTGGGGGAGGGGGTAGTGCACATGCTTGTAATCCAGAGGCAGAGGCAGGTAGATTTCTGTGACTATGGGTCAGCATGAGCTACAGGACTAGCTACTTTCAGGACAGCCAGGGCTACACAAAGAGACCCTGTTATGAGAAACAGAACAGAAGAAGGGAGAGGAGGAAGGGGGAAAAGGAAGGGGAGGAAGAGGAGGAGGTGGAGGAGGAGGAGGAGGAGGAGGAGGAGGAGGAGGAGGAGGAAGAAGAAGAAGAAGAAGAAGAAGAAGAAGAAGAAGAAGAAGAAGAAGAAGAAGAAGAAGAAGAAGAAGAAGAAGAAAAGGAGAAGGAGGAGGGGGAAGGGAAAGGGGGAGAGGAAAGGGGAAGGGGAAGGGGAAGGGGAAAAAGGGGAAGGGGAAGAAGGGAAAGGGGAAGAAGGGGAAGGGAAAGGGGAAGGGGAAGAAGAGGAAGGGGAAGGGGAAGAAGAGGAAGGGGAAGGGGAAGAAGGGGAAGGGGAAGAAGGGGAAGAAGGGGAAGAAGGGGAAGAAGGGGAAGAAGGGGAAGAAGGGGAAGAAGGGGAAGAAGGGGAAGAAGGGGAAGAAGGGGAAGAAGGGGAAGAAGGGGAAGAAGGGGAAGAAAGGGAAGGGGAGGAAGGGGAAGGGGAAGAAGGGGAAGAAGGGGAAGAAGGGGAAGGGGAGGAAGGGGAAGAAGGGGAAGGGGAAAAAGAGGAAAGGGAAGGGGAAGAAGGGGAAGAAGGTAGTGATGGGCTGGTGTGAGGAGTGCAGTCTCACCATTTATAGAAAGCCAGGGAAGAAATGATGCCCGCTGACCAGCCTGCCTGCTCCACCCGCCATGTCCAAGGGCAGAAGCTGGAGCCTAAAGGCTGCCTTATTTGCTGGATTTCTACAGGGACCAAAGGCCACACAAAAGAAATGTAAAGAGAGCAGAGACCCTCCACCTTGCTCATTTTCTAGCTCCCCAGAGACGCATCCTGTAGGCAGCACCCAACATCCTGTAGCTCTCAGCCAACAGCAGCCCATACAGCACTTGTCCAGGGTCCTCCCTTCAGAGGGAATGGCTTTCTAGAGCACCCATACTCCCACTCTGAGACCTTCTTTCTCTGCCCTGGACGTGGAAGAAGTCCTCTTAGCCTCCCGACCCCCTGACCCTGACATTCTTGCTATCTCTGCCCCTGTCTTCACCTCTCAGCCCAGACGGCTCTGTGCTCCTGGTCTTTCACTGCATTTCTCTTATCAATCAGCTTCTTCCAGTCCCTGGCTCCCTGATCCTGGCTCTCTGGTGAACAATCATGATTCTATCAGTACATCGGCAGGTGCCAGCATCAGATGAGAGGTATGTACACCTTTCCTATGGACGCATTTACCCCACTTCTCCGGTGATATGCTTGCCACATTTCTTGGTGTTATGGTTCATAAACGTTTCAGCAGGAAGGCTGGGTGGCAATGGAGAGGCCCAAAGACCATGGGTGGTTCTCAACCCATGGGTCACAACGGGGGCACTACATGAGGAACTGTATCAAAGGGTCACAGTATCAGGCCTTATACAGGTAGTCACTCACAGATATGCTGATGGAAGGGTCAGGACTGAAGGGCTCCACACATGCCCAGAGGGTGTCTATGCAAACTGGTATATTTATATATATGTTTATATAACATACACACCAGTGTTTGGAGACATTGCACAAAAGTAGAAGTCAAAATAAAGCATTGATTTATTACATACTGATCACCTGTTGCCAAGACACTTATTCAGAGATCAGTAAAATGAAGTCTGTTGTTGAAATTAGCTGTACTACATCCTTTTACTTGCTATAAGTGGCCATTAGAGGCCTATGTATGGCTTTCCAGATGGCCACATGCAATGGTGAACATCTGTAATTCACTCATTCTGTGAGCTGAAAGGAAGAGACAGAAGAATTGCCCAGAAGCTCACAGGCCAACTAGCCCCAAGTACATAGCACATCAGAAGCAACTGTGGAAGGAAAGAGCTGAACTGACTCCTGAGCTTTGTCCTCTGTCATACTCACAGTGAGGTGCACACACACACACACACACACACACACACACACACACCAAGGCACATACACATTCACACCAAGGCACACACACAAACACACACACACACACACACTGAGGCACACACACATTCACACCTAGGCACACACACATACCGAGGCTCACACACACATACACACCCCGAGGCTCACACACACTCACACCAAAACTCACATACACTCACACCAAGGCTCACACACACTCACACCAAGGCTCACAGACACTCACACTGAGGCATTCACATACACACTCGCATACACACACAGATACACTCACATATGCACACTCACACTGAGTCACATACATGTACACTGAGGCACACATACACACTCATACACACAGGCACAGGCACACTGAGGCACACACACTCACAGAATCATACACACATTTACACACTCACATATATGCACAGACACTCACACTGAGGCACACACACTAAATAATTTTTTAATGTTTTTATTTAGTCTGTAAAATTTTTATATGTGCAGACAGCATACTTTTATCTCACCCAACCCCTTTTACTTAGGACCCACCAACCCATCCCCCCAGAATGTCATATCTTCTTTCTATTGGTGTAGTTCAGTATCCTGAATTGAATTAGTGATGACCACAGGAACATGGGTGTGAAGCTATAGACTGAAGCATGGCAGCCTATTAGTGGCCTCACCCCCAAGGACAAGTGACCCTCAGCAGACCACAGCTCCCCCCACCATAGTTCTTTAGCTAGATGCGGGGCTTCAGGAGCACTTCCCCAAATAAGTCTTTAATGAAAGTGTGTGTGTGTGTGTATGTGTGTGTGTGTGTGTGTGTGTGTGTGTGTGTGTAGGCCAGAGCATAACTTCTAGTGCTATCCACTTTTTGTTGTTTACAAAAAGTTTGTCACTGGCCTGGAGCTCACCAAGTAGGCTGCACTGGCTAGCCAGTGAGCCCCAAGAGTGTCGGTTAGTTTTGAGTAAACTTGACACAAGCTAGAGTCATTCATTAGGAGAGGGACTCTGAGTTGAGAAAATGTCTCCGTAGAACTTGTACGCAGACGAACTGTAGTTCATGTTCTTGATTAAGGATGGATGTGGAAGGGCAGAGCTCACTGTGGGCAGTGCTACCCCTGGGCAGGGAGCCCTGGGTTGTATAAGAAAACAGGCTGAGCACGCTATGGGAAACAAGCCAGTAAGCAACATTCCTCCATGGCCACCACTTCAGTTCCTGCCTCTGGGTTCCTGCCTTGACTTCCTTCAACAATGCACCTTGGCCTGGGAGTATAGCCATATTAACCCTTTCCTCCCTACGTTGCTTTTTGTCATAATGCTTTAGCACAGCAACAGAATGGAAACTAGAACAGATGGAAATCCCCTAAGTCAAGGAAGGGAGTGGGTATTGATACTTATTGAAATCCTGTGCTTGTGGCTGGGCCAGATTTATGCCGTTCTATTCAACTTTCACAGCAATCCTGTAGGTGGGCATCATCGTCACCATGGTAACCATCATCATCACCACCACCATCATCTTCATCATTCCCTTTTTACCAATAACAAGACTGAGTATACCCAAGGACATCGAGCTCTGGAATGGCAGAGGTTTCTTTAGAGCCAGGATATGCAAAGGCCCTGTAAGCAAAGTTCTCCACCTACAAAGAGTCTCAGAGACCAGAGGATGGAGCTGCCCAGGTCAGGCAGAGTCTCTTCCTGGGTTATAGAAGCCCAGGATATCTGTGGACAAAGTAGGGCTATCATCTTCCCAAGCCAACCTGGAGTCTGTCCTTCTTCCCTGTCACATCAGAACTGTCTTGGGCTGGCCTAGGGATGTGCACATCCCCAAGGAGAGCCTAGAGACACCAGGAAGCAGCAGCTATGACAGCAAAGAATCCTCATGGAGCTGAGACAAAACACTTCAGAGAACCTGGAGTGCTGACAGCCAGCCGGCTGCCCCTCCTGTGCTGTCTGCTGGGAGCCACAGCACAGCCGCCTCCATGACGCCTAGCTTTGTCATCCAGGACATCAAAGGGTTCCATTGAGCTAAAAACACTGGAGGGTCTTTGGAGGATTCCAAGAGCTAAAGGAGCCCGCATGCCTGGAATATGGAAGACAAGATGGCAGCCATTGGTGGTGGCAGGGCAGGGGCCTTGTGGGTTCCTTCCTAAAAGGGACTAGTGGAGGGGCCCTCCCTCAAAATGCCTGCACACCCATGGGCTCAATAAGATCTTACTCTGTGTGTCTGTGTGTGCGCATGTATGTGTGTGCATGTGTGTGTATGTGTGTACATGCATGGGGAATGGATGTGGGTGGGTGTGTAGGTACAAGCATAGAGGGGAGGGCATAGAGCCATCTTAATATGGTTCCCCAGCTCTGAATCTCATCACCCTTACTCCTATGGGTAGCATAAGAAGATTCAGAGAGAAAGGCAGTGTGCACTCCTAGCACTCTTGAGGACAGATAAGAGGATTGCAGTGAAAAACCAGTCCCCCAGGGCTGGAGAGATGGCTCAGTGGTTAAGAGCACTGACTGCCCTTCCAGAGGTCCTGAGTTCAATTCCCAGCAACCACATGGTGGCTCATAGCCATCTGTAATGGGATCTGATGCCCTCTTCTGGTGTGTCTGAAGACAGCTACAGTGTACTCACATATATAAAATAAACAAATTATTATGGAGGCATGGCAGTGTTCAGGCAGACGTGGGGCTGGAGGAGCTGAGAGTTCTACATCTTCATCTGAAGGCATTCAGGAGAATATTGCCTTCCAGGCAGCTGGAACTAGTGTCTTAAAACCCATGCCCATAGTGACACACTTCCTCCAACAAGGCCACACCTCCAAATAGTGCCACTCCCTAGGCCAAGCATATTCAAGCCACCACACACAGTGATTTTTGCCTTCAACAGAGGACAGGAGAGGCAGCCAGTTCTTTCTGTAGTTCCAAATCCTGTATCTCAAGTTGAACAGATCTCAGAGGATAGTCTGAATTAGCTCAGAGGGTGATTTTCCTAGTCAGGCTTGGTGTCCCGATGGCTATAGAGTACCCCCACTTTGTTGGGATATATCCTGGAGGCAGCTGAAGTAGCTCCCTGATATGAGCTATGACCCTGACCCCACTCATACTCCTGTTCTCCCTCCTGATCTCATGACTGCTGACAAAAAGGTTGCCCCCTGCAATCATCCTTGGCACTGCTTCCCTGGGGATTCCTGTACAGCTCACTGTGACCTTTAACTAAAATCCAATCTCTGATAGGCACTGCGTGGGTGGCCGAAACAAGAGTGCAGAGAGACTGGGCCAGCTGGGCCTGGAGGTGTGGTCAGCCCATGAGTCCTCAGGGGACAAAGGCAGCCCAGATGGGTGGTATCTACAGAGGCCAGCAACTATCCAGATCACAGCAGACCATCAATCAGGTCGTGGCCTGAGAGGGACAAGGCCATCCAAAAATAAGTTTCTGTCTCCTATCCCATGCATTTCCTCCCTGGAGATTTGGGACAGTGCCCAGGGATCTTGGACTGTAACTGGTGTTTGTTGGTTGCCTCAGTCGGGAGACTTCTACCAGCTGAACAAATGACTTTGGCCTTGCCATCTCATCCCTGAGCCTCTGTGACCCTATCTGTGGAGTGGGGTCATCTCTGGGAAGCTATCAGAGTCAGTAGGGGCCTGACCAGCTTGTTTTTAGATGGCAGGGGACACGGAGATGTCAGTCTCAGTGAACTATGAACAAGTTCACTAACAAGCATGCCACATTTTATTATGCCAGGGAGTAGGGAGATGGCTCTGGGGCTTGAGGGAGCTCTCCAGCTACAGAGGAGGTCACCCAGGACGTGTGTGCTTATAAACTGCCCGGGGCAGAATGAATATATTTGAAAGAGATGCTTGTGTCTCTCAATCTATCAGATTGTTGGGATACTGGACACAAAGAAATAGGGGTTTTTCCCAGGAATCTCATGCTGGAAGAAGGAAAAGATGACCTCCAGAGGGGAACTCAGATCCCTGAAAAGAAATTTTGTGAGGCACCTTACAGGATGACAGTGAGTCCAGACAATGATGTCAACTGAGGGTCATCGGGGTCACACCTAGATCCGAAGATGCTTACATGTGCACACACCTGGCTCTCTATTTACATTTTAATCTCACCTCAGCACCCTAAATGTGGATCTAAGAGGTCACTGGGCCTCTGTCCTACTTCCCAGGGGGCCACACTGAAAAGGTCTTTTTTTCTGCCCGTGTCTATTAATCTGTCTGCTTTAATTGGCTTCTCAGGGGACAGTGGTTGGATTTGACTTCTTGAGGTACAGAGTGGGGTCTCAAATTCAATAACATGGTATGAACTAAGACATTTGGAACTTGCGGGTGGGCAGTCTTGGGCAGTAAGAGGGAAATGGGTTACCAGGGGATGAGGGAGCAGGTCAGGCAAGATACCTGCCTGGGACAGCCTTCAGCGTATGGTCCAAATTAGCAAGACACATCAAGACCTCCTCCCATCCACTCTGCCCAGGAAGCTTCTCCTAAGCAAAATAACCTTGACTGGTTGCCTCCTTCAAACTCACATCTATCTCAGGTATCCTGGGTGCTCCCTGAACACTGACAGCCAAGCCACCCAGCTGTGGCACCCACTGAAGAGAAGTGTTCTCTATCCACCCAGTGATCAGTACCAGCAAAAATCTCTTCCTGTGAGCACACTTATTTCTTCATGTTCCAAAGCCGTTGTTCTACACACAGCCAAAGTAAGCTGGACTTCTCAAGCCACCCACTCCCCTCCAGAGGTTAGTGTCCCTGTTGAGTGTCTGAGTGGCTGGGATAGAGCAGAAGAAAGGCACAGCTGATAAAAGGCTGGCAGGAGGACCTGACTCCAATCCATAGGACCCATGTTAAAAAAAAACAAAACAAAAACAAAAACAAAACAAAAAAAACCTTGTCATGGTACATCTTACAGTTCCAGAGCTGGAGAGATACAGACAGACAGTTCTCGGGCTCACAAGCCAGCCAGCCTGCCTACTTGGTAAGCCCCAGCCCAGTGAGAGACACTGTGTCAAAACCAAGGTGTTAGTAGACAGAATGTTGAGTAATGATACTTGAAATTGTCCTCTGGCCTCTAATGCATGAGTACACACATGTGAACATTTATACACATGCATGTATACACACACACACACACACACACACACACACACACACAAATATGTCCAAAGAAGCAAATGGTTGGGGAAGGCACCAAGAGGACATTTGGCCAAATTCTGCCTGGAACCAATGCAATCAACCGTTCTTGAGGGTTAGGCCCCAGTGTTAGCATCTTTCAAAGCTATTAAGAGGCAGCCAGGGAATAGTCTGTTTAGAAGCTGTCTTAAATTTGTTTCTGTGATAAAATACTCTGTTGCAGGACTTAGTCCCAGGTTACAGTGTCTATGTAGTGGAAGTCAAGGTATCTAGAAGTGAGGCAAACGGTCATACTACAATGTTAGCCACAAGAAGAGAGCATAAGGGATCAATTGCTTGTGCTAGGCTCCCCTTCTATACGCTTGAACAGTCCCTAGGGAATGGTGTCATGTCACCTGCCATGGGTGTATCTTCCCACCTTAATCACAATAACGAAGAATCCCCTACAGATATTCTTAGAGGCTAAGTTGAATCTAGACAATCCCCTCGCAGTTGTGAGGCCACCGGAGACCTGTGGACAGTTAACTCTAACCATCACTGAAGCCCAAGGTCAGGGTCAAAAGGAGTCACACTCCCACAGCGAAGCAGGCTCACAGGCTTGCTCAAAGGTGCCAGCAGGCGGGCGGTGTTCAAGCTTTGATACGCTGTTCTGGATATGCCATTTATCCCACAAACATGGTAACCTCTGTTGAGAACCAGATGTGTTTGCTTCCCACTTACTGTTCTGAGGGGCTGAAGGCTCACTACCTCCACACATTAAAGCCTTCCTCAGTCCAGCCACCTGACAGGTTCTCCACAGCCTGCTGGCCCCAGGGTCAGTGTATGTTTCTGTTCGTATGCCCCAGCTCTGAGAGTGTGTCCTTATAGAAACAGCGAAAAGAGAAAGAGATCATATAGGGGAAACAGGGCAGAAACAGCAAGCTGAGCTGAGGAGGGGCGAGTCCTTGGGACAGACACCCCTCAGAACAAGCCCCTGTGTTCATGGTATTAGGGAAGCATGGTATTAGGATTTAGATCAGTGGATGAATGCAATATTTTCTTTTCTCCCTTGGCAGACCATTGGTCCTCTCGCAATGTTCCTGAGAAGGTTACAGATGAGTGTGGCCCTTCAGGACGTTACAAGGACTCTGCCACCACCCTGATTTTGCCCATCTATACCATCATCCTTCATCTGCTCCCTCTGCACTCTCATGCTACCCCAAGCTCTGGAGTGGCAAGAATCCCCAACACCCTGAGCACGCCCCACCCCTTGTCCCCCGTCCCGGAAGGTATGCTTGGAAGAAGCTCTGGGTTACAGATGCAACTTGCCATCCTGAAATCCTCCTGGTTCTACTCACTTTTTTTAAACTCCACAAACACAATCTCTGCACCGTGATCAATTATTTAGCATAAAATGATGCATCGTGTTAGCAACTAGATGGCATTAGATATGCCCCCAGAATTCTAATGACGCGCTGTCACCACAGACCTGATGCAAAGTTTTCTTAGCCTGTGTTTTTGAGGTCTTCCCAGAACCGAGAGGGGCTATGATCTATATGCTCGGGCTGGTGCCGGACTTAGGTGGGCGGAGGAATGTGATTAGCCTACCCGCCACTGCTGTGCCTCGTGTCCTTGCCTGCTGTTTGTTTTCTTTCTGCCTCACAAATTACTCCCTTTTGCAAGGTTGTTTATTTAATGTCAGGAGGTTATTAAACAAACTTAAAGCTTGGGACCTTAGTCAAATTAGGTAGGAGCGGGCCTGGAAGAAAGGATCCAGTGTTGAGGAGGTTATTCGTTCGGCCATGGTGCCCCCAGACGAGAGCTCAGACGGAAGACACAGAAAAGAGCTGCGCAGACATCTACCTGCTGTTCCAACCTCTGAGCTCGGGGGCGCTGCATGATAGACCCCTAGAGATGACTAAGGAGAAACAAGGTCCTTTATCTCCAGTTACGTGGCTTCCAGCTGTTCTCAGCTTTGGCCTCCTGTCTGAGCGTTGGATCCCCTGGAAAACATTGGTTAAGAATCTTCCATAAAGACACATAGCATCCTAGAACTCTGTCTCCAGGGTAACTTCCTCTACATGGGATTATGCACCGATACACCGCACACACATCTACTCATGCAAGGGTCTATGCTCATAGTTCAGAGCGACCGCCATATGTTGAGTGCCTAAAGTATGTCTGGTGCTGTGCCCAGCCTTTGCCAGAGGTGTGTCGAATTGTCAACACTCCTAGTGCTTAGTTCTATAAGAAAATACAGAGGCTCAGACAGGCTGTGACACGGGCCATGCCCTTTGGCTTACATATGGCAGAGGTAGCATGCAAATCCCAGCTGGGGTCCTGTCCCTAACCCCAGACTGACTCACAGATGTCCTCCAGGATGAGGAGACACATTGTAAGTAATGCTGAGTTCTCAAAGAAGGAAGCCGGGATCTGCGGACATCCAGCTGCCCCGGCTGGAGAGCTGCTGCCGCCGTCTCCCCAGGGTGGTGTCTATTGGTGGCAACACAACCCTATATTAAAGTGCATAGAACTGACACCAAAGATGGATGGATGGATGGATGGATGGATGGATGGATGATAGACAGATATAGATAGATTGATATGATAGATAATAGATGATAGGTGATAGATAAATGATAGATAGATAGATAAATGAATGAATCAATAGATAGATTGATAGATTGATATTGATAGATGATAGATGGATAATAGATGATAGATTGACATTGATAGGTAATAGATGGATGATAGATAGATGATAGATTGATAGATTTATATGATAGATGATAGATGGATGATAGATGATAGATTGACATTGATAGGTAATAGATGGATGATAGATTGATAGATTTATATGATAGATGATAGATGGATGATAGATAGGTAGTCTGTTTATTGTGTTGCCATTTGAAAATATAATGAACTTTTTAAAAAAAGATGTATGTCCGAAATGAGAAACAATTTAAGTGAAACACTAAACTAGGTCTTAGAAAATGACCCCGCATATGTTTTTGTAAAGCTTTAATATGCGTAACTTTCATGTAATATAAATAAAACTGTAAATATGTATTATGATACTTATTTGTGTATGTGTGTGCACACATGTTGCAGGATGTGTATGGAGGTCAGAGAACAACTTGAGGGAGTTGGTTCTCTCCTTCCACCAGGTAGAGCCCAGGTTTGAACTCAGGCCTTCAGGCTTGGCAGCAAGGGCTGGTACCTGCCGAGACATTTTTCTTGTCCTTGTGTAAATAATTTAATATGAAGATAAAAAGGAGTATCAAAAACAAAATCTGAGTTGGGGACGTATCTCAGAGTGTAAAGTAATTGTCCAGTTGCTGAATCCCCAGAAAAAGCCAGGAGTGGTGTGTGCATATAGTCACAGCAGTGGAGAGGTGGAGACAGGTGGGTCCGGAGGGGCCCTGTCCAGCCCAGCCTGGCAAAGCTCCAGCTCACTCACAAAGCCTGTCTCAACATATAAGGCAGTAAAGTCTGAGGAACAACAGAGGTGGACCCCTGGTCTCCATATACATACAGCCTGAAGACCAGCAGCCCTGCAGAGCCCCGCAGAACCCTGCAGGCTTCCAGCATCACATCAGGACTCCTGAGGCACCCAGCCTCAAGGGCTGAGCAGCTACCTGGGTCCTCATGTTTCCACTTTGCAGACAGTGCCATTGTTAGAGTACCTGGGCATTTTTATATAAGCCAATCTGATAAATTCCCATTTAGTATGTATTCATTCTGTATTGATTCTATTCTTCTAGAGAAACCTGAGTAATATAGTGGGATTAAGACCACACACACAGCCGGGCGGTGGCGCACGCCTTTAATCCCAGCACTCGGGAGGCAGAGGCAGGCGGATTTCTGAGTTCGAGGCTAGCCTGGTCTACAGAGTGAGTTCCAGGACAGCCAGGACTACACAGAGAAACCCTGTCTCGAAAAACAAAACAAAACAAAACAAAAAGGCTACACACACACACACACACACAAAGAGAGGTGTTTTGAAAATACATAAGGAGCATGCAATTATTTTTTTTTAGATAAGGGGACAACACAGAGAGGGCAGTTGTTTAATGTAAGTCACACAGCAAATGCATTCAAGACCTGGTACCTGAACCAGCCCTTCCTAGGGCTCATATAACTAACCAAGCAGGAAGCAGGCAAGCCTTCCTGCCCAAGCACTCAGATCTTGCCTCCCCAGCCTGGAGCCTGAGTCCTCGCTTGCCTGTTGCCATGGCTTCGGCTCTTGCCATGCTGCCTAATCACACTCATAGTGTTGAGCGGGTGCCTGGCCGAGGCTTCTGATCTCAGAGATGGCTCACGGGAAGGATGACATGTTGAATTAATGTAAACGTTTTCGGATAGTATCTCTGGGAAAAATATCTTCATCTCATGCTATTTATATACAGTCCTGAGCCTGGGGACCATTCAGGCTGATTTCCAATCACTTTGGACTCCCAATAGCCTGCCCCTTAGTGAGATGTCCACCTCTGGGATGAGGCTGGGATCTTGCTGCCCCATCGATAGTCATGGGAGAGGATCCACATGGTTTCCCTCTTCCCCAGAAAGCAACCAGTCTGGGAAGACAGTGGCCCTGCTGGGTGTCCCGACCCCTGGAGTGAGTGTCTCCTGAGCTGACTGGATGGTGAGTCCCGACCACTTCAGGTCCCAGTACAAAGCAGAGATCAGAACGCATTGAGTGCTGTGAGTTTTCAGGCCCCACGCCCCCTCTGCCCCACAGAGCAAACCAGGCAATAGTGTGGAAGGTTAAGCTGCACCCTCAGGAGATGGCAGCTGTTGGCCTAGACAGTAAGGAGGAAGGGTGGACTTTAAGGTGTGTAGATTATCCAACGAACCTCTGAGTTGTTACCCACATTTACTCTCCCAGCCCAACCTCCGACCCTTGCCAGCGCATTCTTTTCTCCACATAGGATGACTTCCTTATTCAAGACCTAGTTCCGAGCCAAAAAGATGCTCAGTGCAGAAAGCATTTGCTGTGGCCCTGTGGACAAAGTGCTTTCCAGATGTTCTGGGGCTGGTTAGATTGATTGATTGATTGATTGATTGATTGATTGATTGATTGATATTTTATGTGTTTATTTGTTCATTTTGGTCAGCTTGACACAAGCCAGGTTTATTTAGAAAGAGGGAACTCCAGTTGAGAAAAAGCTTTATCAAACTGGCCTATAGGTAAGCCTGGGAACATTTTCTTCATTAATAATTGGCAGGGGAGGGCCCAGTTCACTGTAGGTGGTGTCATTCCTGGGCTAGTGGTCCCGAGTTAAGACAGCACACAACAGTCCTCCATAGCCTCTGATTTCCTGCCTCTAGGTTCTTGCTTTGAGTTCCTGCCCTGGCTTTCCTTCATGATGGAATTATGTAAACTGTAAGACTGAAATAAACTTTTTCCTCCCAAGTTGTTTTTGGTCATGGCGTTTGTCATAGAAACAGAAAGCACACTAAAACACCAGATCAATACAAAAACTGAAGTTTGGATCCCCCAAGCTCACTTAAGGATCTAGTTGGAGGACTGGAGAGCTGGCTCAGAGGTTAAGAGCATGTTCTGCTCTTGCAGAGGATCCATGTTCAATCCCAGAGCCTACGTCAGAAAGCTCACAACACCTAAAACTCCAGCTCCAGGGAATCTGATGCCCTCTTCTGGCTGAATCGGGTACTGCACTGCACTCACATGAGCAAACCAACACTCAGACATACACATAAACACATAATTTAAAAACAGGAGGACCAGAGCCATTACAAGGTCCCCTTTAATTACTGGAGGTCAGGCCTCTATCCCCGCCTTGGCAGGATTAGAATAGCCACAGCCCTTCTATACATGGAGAAGGGAGGAGATGTCAGGGGCAGCCCTGCTTATACACTGAAGGCCTAAAGTCAGCCATAAGCCTAAAATCAGCAATAGGCCTGACATACATGCCTGCTAACACAAAGTCTTGGGTCTCTGTGGAAAAACACTGAAACAGATGGCTATAAGCTATTGTAAACAGGCAGCTTTTGTGGAAATCTACCAGCCTGAGTAGTTATAGACCTTGTAAATAGGCAACCTTGGTGGATAGTACCAACTTAGATAAGGACAAGTGAATCATAGGCAGAGTCACAATGACCTGTCCCCTGAGCCTTCACCCAGCTGATACCCTGTTTGTAAAGATATCTGTACTCCCCTGAACACCTATGCTCCTGTGTCAGCCCCTTCCCCAAATCCTACATTTTTCTGTTTATAACCCCTGTGTTAAAAAAGTAAAAATTATGATTTGATAATAATAAAAAAGGAATATATATATATATATATATATATATATATATATTCCTTTATATATATGTGTGTGTGTGTGTGTGTGTGTGTGTGTGTGTATACAAAAATCCTAGGTGTGTATGGTAGCTGTCTGTAACCCCAGCTCTTGGGAAGCAGAGCTAGGGCTGCAGACACAAGCTGCTTAGCTAGTCTAGCCTTCCAGCTAGCTCTGAGCTCAACTGAGAGAACTTACCTAAATAAGGCAGAGAATGATGAAAGACGACACTCTTGTCAACTTCAGTGACTCACATGCACACCCACATGTGCACAGACACAAGCACACACATACATGTATCCATACACATGCAAACACACACATATACACACACCACACACATGACTCATGCAATAAGGACCCAGCTCCACATGGCTCTGTTGTGTTCCCTGTGATTTGCAGCAGCAGCAGCAGCACCAGCACCAGCACCAGCACCAGCACCAGCACCAGCAGCACCAGCACCAGCACCAGCACCAGCACCAGCACCAGCACCAGCACCAGCACCAGCACCAGCACCAGCACCAGCAGTAGCACCAGCACCAGCACCAGCACCAGCAGTAGCACCAGCACCAGCACCAGCACCAGCACCAGCACCAGCACCAGCACCAGCACCACCAGCACCAATACCACCAGCACCAGCACCAGCACCACCAGCACCAGCACCAGCACCAGCACCAGCACCAGCACCAGCACCAGCACCACCAGCACCAATACCACCAGCACCACCAGCACCAGTACCACCAGCACCAGCACCACCAGCACCAGCACCAGCACCAGCACCAGCACCAGCACCAGCACCAGCACCAGCACCAGTACCACCAGCACCAGCACCAGCACCACCAGCACCAGCAGCACCAGCAGCTCACCCATCACAGGCACTTAGAAGCTCATGGTCTGTCCCTGTTCCCACCCACCACTTCTTTCCACACTGTGGGGAGGACAATGCTCGGCACATGTCACTGGTTGCCTTGGTTGTCTCTCACTGCCACAGCAGGATGCCGCAGCCTGGGAGCTTCAAGAGCAGACATGAGTTTCTCATACCCTAGTGGCTGGCAGCCTAAACCTAGGTGTGCGCCTATTCTTTCTGGCAAGGGGCCTACATTTGCAGTTAACAGTCTTCTTGCTATGTTTTCATGTACCAGGACTGGGGAGGGGGGGAGACACACACACACAGGAAGAGAGAGAGAGAGAGAGAGAGAGAGAGAGAGAGAGAGAGAGAGAGAGAGACTTGTCTTTTACAAGGGCACAAATTCTAGGGCTCCACCCTATGACCTTATCCTAGTTGGCTTTGTCAACTGGACCCAGCCTAGACAGGGGAGCCTGGCCAGATCAGGTTAGCCTGTGGGCATGCCTGCAGGAATTAACACGACTGTGGGTTGTTCTAAGAAGTTGTTCTAGGAAGACTCAGCCCAGCAGGGCAGCATCATGCCTAGACAGGTGATCCTGGACTATATAAAAAATCTAGCTAAGCGTGAGCCTGTGAATGTTCCTCCGTGGTTTCTGCTTCGAGCGCCTGCTTGAATCCCTAAGCTGGCTTCCCTCGGTGACAGATCGTGACCCAGAAGGGTAAACCTAATAATTCCTTTTCTCCACTAAGTTGCCTTCCATCATGGTAGTCTTCACAGCAACAGAAAGGAAACTAGAACAGACCTCACTTAACCACACTCACAAGTCTCATCTCCAAATATAGACATACTCAGGGGATTGAGAATTCAGGCAGTCTAGGCTGGCCTTGAACTCACTATGTAGCTGAGCCTGGTCTTGAACTCACTATGTAGCTGAGGCTGGTCTTGAACTCACTATGTAGCTATGTCATGGAAGATGACCTTAAACTTCTGCTCTTCCTTTCTCTGTCTCCCAAATTCTGGGATTATAAGCATACACTGCCAAGCTGGGTTTCTGTGGTGCTGGGGATCAACCCCAAGGCCTCAGCATGCTAAGTAAACACCCCATCAAGTGTGTTACATCCTTAGCCCAGTGTAGGACCTTAAGGAGAACACAATTCAGTTTACATCACTGGAGAAAAAAATTCAGGGAGCCAGGCCTGGTAGCATAAGCCTGTAATCCTTACTATTTGGGAAGCTGACACAAGTGGATTCAACCTGCCTGGGCTACAGAATGAGTTCAAGACCAGCACCAGCAACTCACTGAAACCAAGCCACAAAAGCCAAGCCTTAAAGGGGCCCCAGGGGTGTAGCTCAGTGCAGCTGTTACTTGCCTAGCATATGTGAGGCCCAAAGTCCGATCTCCAGTAGGAGTCATTGAAGGTATTTTGTAACCATTTCTTTGAACTACAGCATTCCCTTCTGGAGAGAAGACAGATGCTCTTGCAATTTACAAGGCTCGGGAAACTTGTGCAAGTCACTGGGCTCAAGAAGTCAGAAAGTTACAGTGACAAGGTTACACAAGCAGTAACAATTGATGGGTGGAAGAAACTTTAGTGTTTGCAGCTGTCTTGAGTTCTTGCTCACGCCAGGGCAGGCCTTCCAGAGATGCGGCTGCCTACATCACCTCTGCTCCTCTAAGGAACCCCAGTGACCTCCCTGGTTCACCAAGCTTGACTCAGATGGAGTAGCATCTTTCTGTTCTCTATTGCCCTATCTGGCGTGAATACATACTTGTTCGCATCTCCCCAGGAACTATCACTACAGGAAGACACACCCAGAGGGCTGCACACCCAGAGGGCTGCTCTGATTTGCCATCTACAGAAGATCAACATCTTCCTCCACAGGCAGCCAGTGGCCTCCTAGGCTCCCCTGATGCTATTTCTACTCCTTTGTGGGAATAAATAAAGATATTGGTTCTCTGGCTAGAACTTGCCCAAAAGTGCTTCTTTGTGGCCAGGGGCTTCCCACAGTGTCACAGACTAGTGCCCAGGCCCCGTCTGTCAGCTTGGTTCTGGGAAGATCAGAGTGAGCAAAGCCAGAGTCTTTCCATACAGCCTTGTGTTCTGCTGCAGCATCCACTCTGGCCAAGCACCAAGGCCCTGAACTCAGGCCTCACCTGTACCCTACACCCTGAGCCTGCTGAACCTCCCCATCGGCATCACCAGCAAACGCCAGCTAAGCACCCACGTTATACCTGAGCTTTTAATGGGCTCCATGAGTCCTACCCCTGTGCATGATACTTAAAGCCCGAATGGGAAAGTCAGGGCCTATGTGAGAAAACTACAGAAGGTACGCTCTGTGGAACCCCTCCCTCACTCCCGGAAGCCTCCAGTTCCTCCTGAAACTTAAAGGACCAGCTCATCACACAGCAGGTTTGGCCCCCAGTTCTTAATCAGTACTTAAACACCTTTAAGTACTGCCTTCTGCCTTCCCCAGACACCTGCATTTGCCACCTCAAGGAAGTTCTATTTGCACTGTTAACTCCTAGCTGGGTCTCTCATTTCTGAATGTACTGGAAGACTGTAATTGAAAACTAAAACCACTCAAAGTGAACCAATTAAGATCTTGATGCCTGGGGCTAGGGAGATAGCTTAGTCAGGAAAGTGCATGCTGAGGAGACAGACAAGAGGATTCCTGGGGCTCATGACCAACTAGCTTAGCCAAATCTGTGAGTAGCGGGCCCACTGTGAACCCATGTCTTAGTTTGGCTTCTGTTGCTCTGACAAAACACAATGACCCAAAACAACTGGGGAAGGAACAAGTTTATTTGGCTCATGCCTACGGATCCATCCCCGAAGGAAGCTAGGGCAGGACCTCAAGGCAGGAACAGAAGCTGAGCCGGTAAAGGAGTGACACTTACTGGCTTCCCCGTGGCTTGCTCAGCCTGCTTCCTTATCTACCCAGGACCACCTGCTCAAGGGTGACTACAGACTGGGCCCTCCCACACCAACCATTAATCAATAAAATACTGCCCAGGCCAGGCTAGTGCAGATAGACAATGCAGACAGAGAGACATCTTCACAGTCACTGAGTTTTCCTTTGGTCACATAACCCTTCCTTGTGTTACAGCAGGCAAAGGTAACAGCATAGCCTATCTTAAAAATAAGATGAAGAGTAATTGAGAAAGATACCCCCATGGACCGTGGCACCCACATGCATGTACATGTGTGCGTGTGCGCGTGCGCATGCACATACGCATCTCCTACCTGACTGACGTGATGCATGTTCCCCTTATTTCCTACTCCAGAGTGATCTCAGTGTGTGCTCATGCCTGCATTCATTCACTCATTTGTTCATTCCTACTGTGTGCAGGAATCACCCAGGCCTTGGGGAGGCAGTGTGGAACCTGATAGATGTTTTCCACACTATGTGCACTGGCATAATGTAGAATTCCAGGATGTCGGTTCTAGAGTAGGGTGGGCACTTGTGGTTCCCCTGGGTCCCCTCATGTGAAAGCATCCCTGAGCAATAGGTCCATGTCAGGACTTACCCATCCACAGTCTGAACTAACACATCTGTCACTTTCCCCAAGACCCAAGGGAATGGTGACATCATCCAAGCTGCCTAGCAACCAATTAGGGACCTCGCTCCACTCGCTGCTCTGAAGACTTTGTCCAAAGTCTGTAGGTGTGGCTGAGACCACCACCATCACCATGAGCCTCTTCCTTCAGGGTCTTAATTCCCTCTGTGACATCCCTCGGTGATGAACTGTGACCTGGAAGTATAAGTCAAATAGGCCTTTTTCTCACCCAGGTTGCTTTTGGTTGGTATTTTATCGTGGTAACAGAAATCAAACTAGAACAGGGCACTTAGGATACTCCCTCATGAGACAGGTGAAAGGGGCCCTGGAGGGAAAAGGTTTCGGCATTCACTGGGGAGGGGGGCAACTTCATGTAATCTCTGCACTGCATAAAGGGAGAGAAGGAAGCTGAGAGCTATCGAAGATGTTGAAAAGACAGCGTGTCAGGGGGACTTGCTATGAGGTGCAGGACAAGCTGCATGAGAGTGCCACATGGGAGAAGGCAACAGAGAGGAGGGCACTGTCACGTGGGCTCAAATGAACAGTGGGACTTTACCTTCCATCATCCTTACAGGGACACTTGTGATGGCCTCGGATGCCATTAATCTAGGTTACTCTACCCTTCTCCCAATCCTTAACTTAGTCATAGCTACAAAGTCCCTTTTCCACAGAAAGTTACTCTGATGGGTTCTGAATTTCCAAGGATTCGGATGTGGGCATTTGGGGACATTACTCATCATTCAGGGTGAGTCATACGTTGGCCATTACCTCAGAGTCAAGCTCCAAGCTGGTGTTTCACAGTGAGTAGGTGGGTGCAGAGGTACCTTGTAGCCTCAGAGAGGATGTACCTCTGCCATAGGGATGCAGGCATCCTTGACTTTCAGGGACATCTGGCTGCCTCTCACATGTATAGCAGAAGAGGGCATTAGATTGTGAGGGACTTGGAAGACTGGGGTAGTTGAACCTACTTAGAACCTGGGTCATCAGCGATGACTAATTGGAGAGATCCAGAGCTAGACCCCAGAAATATTAGTGATTAACTGGTTATTCAATCGCTGAAGGTGTAGAGGTCTGAGCCCCAGGCAATGGCAGCTTATTAATCAATATGGAAGTGATTAAATAGTAAATAATATGTAAATGACCTATTAATCCAGGTGGGGGAGTATCCAGGCATACACACACATACACACACTCACACACACACATCTGTCCGTGTGGTATGTATCACTTAAATAATCACTTAATAAACAGCTTATTAAGACGGAAAACTACACTTCTGAAAATGGAAGTGAGCCAGAAAGGTAGGGAAAGTCTCAGGCTCAAAGGTCCTGGGCTGTGAGAGTCCTGATACTTCATAAAACATTTGCATAACCCCGCCTTTCCTGAGTCCGTCAGAAATTGGGGCATTCTTGCGCATGCTCTGTTCTGTTACGTGTAACCTTGATGGCCATAGGATTTCCAGTCTTCTGCAGTTGATTGCTTCCATAAATCAATTTTTTAAGATTTATGTTTTAACTATGCGTGTGTCAGGGATATGTTCATACAAGTGCAGGTACACTCAGAGGCCAGAACAGGACATCACATCCCCGGGGCTGGAGTTATAGGTCGTTATGAGCTGCCTGACATGGGTACTGGAAACAGAATTCAGGTCCTCGGCAAGAGCACAGCTGAGCCGGGTCTCTAGCCCCTCAGATGTCAGTCTTGATGCTTCAGTGGTTCTCAACCTTCCTAACGCTGCGACCCTTTAATACAGTTCCTCGTGCTGTGGTGACCCCAACTACAAAAGCATTTTGTTGCTACTTCTTAACTCTACTTTTGCTACTATTGTGAATCGCAACGCAAATATCTGATATAGGATATTTGACCTGAGAACGCCCCACGGGGTTGCAACCCACAGGTCGGGAACTACTGCTCTAGGACCTTCTACAAAGCTACTTTCTTTTACCTGACAACTAAGGGCTTGGGGCATAGCTCTGTAGTAGAGTTCTTATCTGGTTGAGACCCTGTGTTCCATCTCCAGCACCATAAAAAAATTATAAAATATACTACACACACCCAAGCACGTGAATTAAGCTGTCACAGATCAAGTTCTGTAGGGCTTCTCTTCCTGCACCCCAGGCTGAGACTGATCTGTAACACAGCTCCAGAACACATCAACATGGCCTGGGAGTCTGGGGCTCCAACAGAAGGTGGGAGATTCCAAGCAAAGGTAACTAGCTCATCATACCTAGCTCAACGCCCTTTGCTTGGGGGCCAGACACCTGGTATTCAGCCTCGGAGGTGGACCATGCTCCTTCACCAGACAGGAAATGACATGCAGAAGTCTAAGCCCCGCCCTCATTCATGAACTTCCTCTTCCAGGAGAAACAGACAGTGACAGGAAGAGATCTAGCAGTGCAGAGGTAAAGGAAACTGAGGCAGAGAAGGGGTGGAGCAACACTGAGGTGAGCAAATGGATGGATGAGTGCATGAACATGCCTCCCAGACGGATCTTAGTTCAGAGGTCGGCTATTCACAGGATCTTAAACTGTGTATCCTCCTCCCACGTGGGGGGCTCACCAAAAACCTGGCAAAACCAGCAGATTTCAGTGGCCAGAATTAATTCAAAATCAAATGTATAATGAATCTGAAATGTTTGGGGGCAGTGCTCAACCGTGTTGCACTATGGGCTTTCGCTGCCTGCTCACTCTGCACTACCTCACAACGCCGGAAAAACAGACTGCCTGAAGCCCTCGGCTGGGACTCGAGACGTCGTATGTTACGAGTTGCAGTGCCTTTCACTATGGGTATGTTTTCCACACTTATAGAAGCATAATGGTTTAATTATGGAAAACAAAGACGTTTCCTGTTTCCCTGTCACCATTCATTCCCTTTCCTCTGTGAAGAAAAAAAAAAAAAAAAAAAAAAACCCACAACCCTAAACTGCTTAGGGCAAAGAATGGAGGCATCTTTGGTTTGTACTGTATTTGCATGTCTGATAAAAAAAACAAAAAACAAAAAATAAACAAAACAACAACAACAAAACACTATCTGAGGGCTGTCAAGATGGCTGACAGGTAAAAAGGCCTACACCAAGCCTAAACACTTGAATCCCATCCTCAGGGCCCCACGGGGTAGACGGAGAGAACTGACTCTCAAAGGTTGTCCGCTGATTTTCTCTCACACACTGACTTTCTCTCTATGTATCCCCCCCACACACACACACATATGAACACAATCAAATGAAATGGAATAGCAAAAATTTAGTTGTCATTTGGGTTGCTAGCTCAAGTTCCGGAAAAATATGTGTTCAATGAGTCTTGGCTTGGGATTAAAACAGAATACCTAACAATTTCTGGTATCCCTGAGCATACCTCTGTACCAAGTATCTGTGCAAAATGGCATCCTCAACATGTATTTATTATAAAATTAAAATATCAATCAACTAAATTTTAAAAAAAACCATTATTGTGGTTTGAGTGAAGAAGTGACCTGCCTGGGCTCAGGTAAACACTTGATCCATCCGGTGGCAATGACTGGGGAGATGTGATCCATGTCGCCTTCCTGGAAGACGGACGTCACTGGGAACAGACTTGGACATGAGATAACCTTGCCCTACTTCCAATTCATTCTTTCCACTTTGTGCTTTTGGTGGAAGATATGAGCAAAGCTTCCTGCCCTGGCCACCATGCCTGCCTGCTGCCCTACCTTCTTGTCCTTATGGACTCTTGCCTTTCTGGAGCCATAAGCCCAAATAAACTCTTCCCTCCGCAAGGTCCCTGGGTCATGATGTTTTATCGCAGTGACAGAAGAGTAACTAATACAAATGCTGGGCTGCTCTGTGTCCCGCAGTATCAAATATCTGGCCAAGATTTAATTCTTTATGTGTTTTTTTTTTAAACCACCATCTCATTAGTATGCAAATTAGCTTTCATCTTTAATAAATGGTAAAATTATATGTATACCAAAGAATTATTTTAAGATAAATCTTTTTATGACTTAGTATCAGTAAATGTTTGGTTTGTATACATATTTTATATACCTATATATCCAGAGTGGTATAAAAATTTCATGGGCAAAAAGAGCTGTTGAGTGGAGGGAGTTTAAGAAGCCCAGGGCCAGGGCTGGAGAGATAGCTCAGTGGTTAAGCTCTGGCTGGAGAGATAGCTCAGTGGTTAAGCTCTGGCTGGAGAGATAGCTCAGTAGTTAAGCTTGCTTACTGTTCTTGCACGGGACCCAAATTCACTTCCCAGTGAACATGCCAGGTGGCTCACACTGCCTCTAACTGCAGCTCCAGGGGATCTGAGTCACTCGTTTGGCCTCCCTGGGCACTCACATACACATGCACACACATGTGCATGTGCACAGACATGTGCACATAATAAATACATTTTTAAAAAAAAGAATCCTAGGCTGTGAGATCAGAAGCAAGGTATTCTCCACCTCTTTTTCTGCATCTCAGACACAAACCAGGAGTCACTGGAGGTGCTGGACTCTTATGGTCTCTAGGTCTTAAATGTCCTCCAAGATGCATGTGTCCCAAGGCTTGTTTCTTAAGCTGTGGCAGTACTGGAAGGTGGGCCAACCTTAAGAGGGTGGGGCCTTAGTGGGAAGAAGTTAGGTCATGGATGCATAGAAGGAGATATAGGGGAACTCTCTCTCAGTCATTTCCTCAGCAGGGGTTAAGTAGCCTCTGGTTCTGTCCCTTTCTGGCCAGTGACATTGGTCTCTCTCTCTCTCTCTCTCTCTCTCTCTCTCTCTCTCTCTCTCTCTCTCTCTCCTTCCCTCTCTCATAACCGGATCTCATGTATTCCAAGCTAGTTTAGGTTTGCCATATCCCTGAGGATGCCTATGTTCCCCAGTGCTAGGACTACAGCCTTGTTCCCCCATGCTCACTGTATGTGATGTTACAGATAGGACCCAGAGCTTCATCAATGCCAGGCAAGCAGTTAAATAACTGAGCAGCATCTCCTGCCCTGCTTCATTTTGCTTATCTGTGTGACAGGCACCATGCTGCCTGCCCTGCCAGTTTCAGAGGCTTGCAGCCTCGATATACCTAACACGATCCCTTACATACGTGATGTATGTAAACTGCATATGTCATACAACAGGAATGCCTGTGGAATGGGGCCTGAAAGTCCCATCCAGACGGCCTATCAGGGAACTCCCATCACCAGCTCTTCCCAGGACACACTGCCATTTCTGTTCTCCCCTCAAAGCTCCTCGGCCCCTACATTCTGTGCAGGTCATAGAGACCCCCATTTGCCCCCCAAGGAGTGACTACCATTCCTCAGTATACATGTATGTCTGCACTTCACTCCCACATGTGGAGGTCAGAGGTCAGTTTTCAGGAGTTGGTTGTCTCCTTCCACAGTGTGGGATGCAGGGGTTGAACCCAGGTTGTCAGGCTTGGTGGTAAGCATCCTTCCCACGGAGGCCCCTTTTCCCTTCCACCACTCCCTGCCCTCAGACTTCTCAGCTGTCTATATCACCTAAAGCCTTCTGTTTGCTAGTCTCTAGCTACAAAGACTCAATTATAGGCCTGACATGACTCCATTGAGTAAATGCTTGCCAGGCAAGCATGAGGCCAAGAGTCCGACCCCCAGGAGCCATATAAAAAGCTGGCTATAGTGGCACGTGTCTGTAACTACAGACATAGGGGACTCCCTGAGGTTCTCCGGCCTAGGCAATTGGTGAGCACCAGGGAAAATTGAAAGACCTTGTCTCAGAAACCAAGATGGTGGGCTGGAGAGATGAGATGCTGGCTAAGACTGCTTGCTGAACAAGCATGAAGACCTGAGTTCAGATTCCTTGCACTCAGCTAAAAGTCCTGCATGAACACATCTGTGCCTGTAACCCCAGCGCTATAGAGGGAGGAGATGGGAAGATTGGTGGGGCTTGCTTGCTGGCTGCCAGTCCAGCTCCAGACTCTGCAGTACACCTTGTCTCAAGGTATCAAGTCAGACAATAGAGCTGGTCACCTAGTGCCCTCCTCTGTCCTCCCCATGTACATATGGGTGTTAGCATTTTGTCTAAGCTCTGCCCCACAGATACCTGGCAACAGCCAGGTGTACCTGAATACTATAAAGGGGGCTGCTCCCCCCCCAGCTCTCTCTTGTTCTCTTGCCTTCCTGTTCCTGCTCTGTCCTCTCCACCCCCTCTCTCCTCATTCCCTTTCCCCCTCTCTTCATGTGCTCGCTCTCTCCTCTCTCTCCTTCTCTCTCTCTCTCTCTCTCTCTCTCTCTCTCTCTCTCTCTCTCTCTCTGTCTTTCTCTGTCTTTCTCTATCTCTACTACCCTCTCAACTCCCCTCCCCATGCCCTGAATAAACTCTATCTATTCTATATCTATTCTATATCTATCTATTCTATATCTATCTATTCATGTGGCTGGTCCCTCAAGGGGAAGGGATGCCCTCAGCATGCCACAGAGGCACCCTTTCCCCCATACCTAACTACACATCCACTAAACATATTCCTTCCCTCCTTATCTTTTTATAAAACGCAACAATGGGTATGCACACCTACAAACCAGTATGCACATATACCACACACATACACACACACACATTCATGTGCATGCACACATGCGCACTCACACACATATACACATACGTACACATGCACATACGAACACACTCTTGTGGATGCACACATGCACACTCACATTCACATATACGTACACATGTATGCCTACTCACAAGCATGGGAGTGTGCACATGCATGCGCGTGCACGTGTGTGTGTGTGTGTGTGTGTGCGCGCACACACACACACACACACACACACACACTGAAAGAAGAAAACAAGATGGAGGAGCACAAAGGAAGACATCCAAGGTTGACCCTGGCCTCCACCCACACACTTATGCATGCACACCCTCACGTATTTGCGCACACACAAGATCCTGTTATAATTCTCCACACACTACCTGTTCTTAGCCATCCACCTCAGTTTTTATGTACCATTCCCTCTTCCTCTCCCGGGTCTCCCAATTCTTAACTGCTTGGAGAACTATCAGTCCTACAAAGCCCATGGAGTTGTCACCTGTGGGGTCGAGCGTTCCTGTATTGTGTGCCTTTCCTTGGCTGTGATATGGACAAGCCTCTCTCATTGTCTTCTAACTCTGCCTCCTATCCACCACCAGAGTGGGCAGGAGCAACTCAGGATCAGCAAAGAGGTCACCTTTTCCCCTGAATCTGCTGAGGAGTGCGGTACACAATAGGTGGTCGTGAGACTCACTGGAGGGTAGTGAAAAGCATGTGGGAAGGCTATCACCCCTAGAAGCCAAAGGCTTGCTCACTAAAGGGGGAGTAAGGTGACCCCGCCCTCCCTGGTGGAACTTCAGTGTTACAAAGGACACACTGGAGTAACAAGCGGTTACTGGTCTCCCTACTGACCTAAATGGAAGACTCTACAGTGCCCCAAAGAGTCAGCCTGGGAACCTGCAGCCTCACAATTTGCCCGAGTTTATTTGAGGAGCAGAATTCGATTTACATGTCAGAAGAGCCGCTCTCCGGTACCTGATGTAAGACTAATTTTATTATTAAATTATCAACACTGATTTACTGAGAAATACGGTACTGCCGGGAGCTATTTTTAACCTCCTGCCTGAGCAGGGACTCGGGCTCCGCAAACAAATCTTGCTTTGAAGGACACTGCATTTGCAAAAGTGAATTAGGAGAACAAATATCCGTCTATTCATGAAGTTTCTTTATTGCGAAATAAATAAATAACGGCCTGAATGCCTCCATTGTCCCCCCTGGCAGGTTTCCATGCGAGCCAGGCTGGCTAAGGCTTCTGCGGCGCCCTGGGACGAGGGGCGGGGCTCAGAGTAGGAGGGAGGCGCCTGGAGCACCAAAAACAGGCTCCCGGCCAGTCAAAGTTACCATCCCTGCACTACCTGTGAGTGGGGATCATCCCAGTCCAGTTTAGAAAGGAGAAAGAAGGGGAGACTTGACTATGGGATCTTGGCCAGTTCTTAATTTAAGCCTCTGTAGCCTCATCTCTCACCAGAGTTAATCCTGCCTCATTTCTGGGTAGTTGAAAGGATTAAATGAGATACTTAACACATATCCAGCAATTGCCACACAAAGGTTACTGTCACAGTCTTTGGGATAGGTAAATGTGGGGAAAAAAGGTTAAAAAAAAAAAGTTGCTTATCTGGCAGCTTTGTGGCATGTTACAGGAGAATGGAACCTAAGTCTAGTTCTAGCCACACTAGACAAACTAAGAGCAAACCATGGGCCTGTCTGTTCTTTGTACTGCAATTCTGCAAAACAGCTGGGGGTGTCGTTCAGTGATAGAGCATTTGCCTAACATGCCCAAGACCTGGAATTCCAGCCTCAGATCTGGGGCAGGGGGGAGGGGGAGCTCAAGTGTAAACTGTACATTGGGTCACAGGGCTAAGCACACGACTCTTAGGCGCAGGCATTAGACTGACCATGGCTCCCTCCTACCAAGAGTGGCAGACAATACGTGTGGGGATGCCGGCCTCTATGGAGCACTTGGAAACTGGAGGCAGGAGCTGAAGGTTAACCTTAGCTATGTAACAAGTCTGAGGCCAGCCTGGAATACATGAAATCCTGTCTCAGTGTAAGCATTAATATAATTGATCATTCTGTTAAGCATTAATATAATTAATCACTCTGTTCCTTGATGGCGTGCGTGTGTGTGTGTGTGTGTGTGTGTGTGTGTGTGTGTGTGTGTGTGTTTGCATGTTTGCACATGCACCAGAGGTCAACGTCAAATCTCTTCCTCCGTTGCTCTCCATTGCTTTTGAGGCAGGGTCTCTCACTGGACCTGGAGCTCACCAGCTTAGCTAGGCTGCTGCCCAATGAGCTCCAGGGCCCCTATCATCTCCCCCTCCGCCCACCTCCAGGCTGGAGTTGCACAGTTGTACTGCCTGTCTTTTATGTGAGTACTGGGGATCCAAACTCACGCTTGCACAAAACTCATGCTTCACCCACTGAGCCAGTGGTTCTCAACTTGGGGATCAAAACCCCTTTAGGGGTCAAATGACCCTTTGACAGGTGTTACATATCATGAATATTAGATGCTTACATTATGATTCATAACTAGTAAAATTACAGTTATGAAATAGCAATGAAATAATTTTATGGTTGGGGTCACCACAGCATGAGGAACTGTATTAAAGGGCCGCAGCGTTAGGAAGGTTGAGAGTCACTGTACTGAGACATCTCCCTAGCCCTACCTTGATGGCATTCTTAAAACTACACCCCAACCCCAAATCTAGTGCCAGGGACCACAAAGAAGGCTTAGTAGTTAAGAGTATTTGCTACACAGTCATAAGGATTAGAGTTCAAATCCAGGCACTCACCTAACAAACCAGGTGTTCTTCATATGCCTGTATGAGGGTAGTGGAGACAGGAGGATTGCTGCGTCTTGTTGGCTTTCAGTGTACCAGAAAATACGAGTTCAGGGAGGGACGTGGACTCAAAGAATTAGGTAGAAAGGATGCCTGATGTCCTTCTTTGCTTTCTCAAAAGTATGCACAGACACATGCACACACAATGTGTGTGTACTCACACAGACATTCACACTCACACGAGTGTGTGCACTCACATAGACATTCACACTCACACGAGTGTGTGCACTCACACAGACATTCACACTCACATGAGTGTATGGACTCACACAGACATTCACACTCACACAACTGTGTGCACTCACACAGACATTCACACTCACAAGTGTGTGTGTACTCACACAGACATTCACACTCACATGAGTGTGTGCACTCACACAGACATTCACACACAGACATTCACACTCACACAAGTGTGTGCACTCACACAGACATTCACATGTAAACATAAGTAAATCTTAAAAGAAAAAGAGAAAAAGCAGGGATGTGGTAGAAACACGAGGAGCTGGGTACTTGGTTTGGGGTGGTGTGTGTGTTGAGACCGGGTCTGTGTAGCCCAGCATGACCTTTGTCCTAGTCTATTTCTATTGCTGTGACAAAACATCATGACCTAAAGCAAGGGGAGGAGGAAAGGTTTATTTTGCCTGTTCTTCCGTATCACAGTTCATCATCACAGGCAGTCCCTGCAGCAACTCAACCAGAGCAGGGACCTAGAGGCAGGAGCGGAGGCCACGGAGGGGTGCTTCTTACCAGCTTAATCTTCATGGCTTGCTCAGTCTGCTTTCTCATAGAACCCAGGACCACCAGCCCAAGGAACACACCACCCACCATGGGCTGGGCCCTCCCCAACAGTCACTAATGAAGAAAATGCAGTTCAGGCTAAGCTTCATTCAAGACCTGCCTCATTTTGGGGGGTCAATATGGCCCTTGGAAAGCTTTGAACAGCTTGCTGCTTCTCTCCCTAGCTTCAGGATACATACACTTTTGATCTGCCTACAGGCCTGTCTATAGTCTGATCTTAAGAGGGCATTTTGTCTGCCAGGCAGTGGTGGTGCACACCTTTAATCCCAGCACTTGGGAGGCAGAGGCAGGTGGATTTCTGAGTTCAAGGCCAGCCTGGTCTACAGAGTGAGTTCTAGGACAGCCAGAACTACACAGAGAAACCCTGTCTCAAAAAAAGGGGGTGTGTGCATTTTATCAATTGAGATTCCCTCCTCTCAGATGACTAGCTTGTGTCAAGTTGACATAAAACTAGCCAGGAGAAACCTTGAACCCTTCCTACAGCACTGAGCCCGGTTTATGCAGGGCTGGGACTTGAATTTAGGACTTCAAGCATGCTAGGCAACACTCTACCAAATGAGCTATAGCTCAGTCCAAGACGACAGATTTTGAATGAAGCCTTTGCTTGCCAAAGCCCCTTTCAAACTCCAGAGTATGCTGTGCCCTTGAACAGAACCTGGGTCTCCTGCACATGCGTCTTGAAGCTAGGGAGAGAAGTGGCAAGCTGTTCAAAGCTTTCCAAGGATCATATTGATCCCCAAAATGGGGCAGGTCTTGAATGAGGCTTAGCCTGGACTGCGTGCCCCCGATGTACCTGCTGGAATGGTCTGTGCTGACCCTCCACAGCCTCTAGTCTTGGGAGCTTTAGTGGGATTAGCAGGTAGCCTTGTTATGCATGGTGAGAGGCCCAGGCTGTGTTCATCAATTTGAAAGCAGACTGTAATGGAGCTGGGCTGTCAATGGGAGTTTGCATATTCATGTAGCAGAGACTTAGTAACTGGATCCAGGCCCAGTTACACAGGGGATTTTTAGCCTGGAGTCACCTCGACATTGCACCCCACCCCCCAAATCAAGATCTGCACTGTGGTCCTGAGTTGCATACAGGTCTCAGTTTTCACCCATTGAGAAGCAAAGCTTGCCACCACCCCATCCTCTCTGGAGGACAAGGCATGAATGGTGAGTAGGGTTGAATTCCGACTTGAATATACAAAACAACGAAGGCTACCCTGTATCTGTGTACTAGATGCACGTGTGGGGGATGGAATATAAGGTGCCCTCCGTCCACTGGCTCCAGTGTGTGAATACTTGGTCCCCAGCTTCTGATGCTGCTTGAAAAGTTGTTGATCATTTAGGTGGTGGGGCCTTACTAGAGAAAAGTAGGTCACTGTAGGTGAGGCTGTGACCCACACAGTCTCACTCATGTTCCTGTGGTAGTGCCTTCTCTATAAGGATGGACTGTATCTCCCATGGGGCTACGAGCCTAAACACATTGCTTTGTGTTGGGGGTATTCTACCATAGCAACAGGAAAGTGACTAATAAGCTTGTTCTAATATCACTTCTGTCGCTGTGATAAAACACCCTGAAAGAAGCAGCTTAGGAAAGGAACTTGTTTCGGTTCATAATCCCAGGTTACAGTCCGTCACTGTGGGAAGGTCAAGGCAAGGATCTCAAACAGCTGGTCATGCCAGACCCCCAGTCAGAAGCAGAGAGAAATGAACGCAATGCGTGCTCACTTGCTTGTTTGCTTACACTCAGCTAGATTGTCCTCTCTTAGGAAGAGCTCCTGCCTACGTGTCTTAATTAGGGTTTCTATTGCTGCTATGAAACATCAGGATCAAAAGCAAGTCGGGGAGAAAAGGGCTTATTTGGCTTACACTTCCACACTGCTCTTCATTATTAAAGGAAGTCAGGACAGGAACTCACACAGGGCAGGATCCTGGAGGCAGGAGTTGATGTAGAGGCCATGGATGGGTGCTGCTTACTGGCTTTCTTCCCCTGGCTTGCTCAACCTACTTTCTTATAGAACCCAAGACCACCAGCCCAGGGATGAAACCACCCACAGTGAGCTGGGTCCTCCCCATTCATTACTTATTCAAAAATTGCCTTTCAGCTAGATCTCATGGAGGTACTTCCTCAGCTGAGGCTCCTTCCTCTCTAATGGTTCAATTTGTGTCAAGTTGACATTAAACTAGCCAGTACACTAGGGAGTGGTGCCGCCCACAGTGGGCTGAGTGGCCCCATATAATAATTTAGTTACATTAAGACAATTCCTACAGACATGCCCATAGGCCAACCAAGTATAGGCAATCACTCGTTGGTACTCTTCCTAAGTAATTCTAACTTGTGTCAAGTTGACAGTTAAACCCGGCCGTCACAATTGTCTTTATCTCATGGACTTTTGAAGGATTATGGATGGCAATGTCTGGAAATGTTCTTGGTGGCTCCTGACACAGAGACATGTTGTTAAAACTGAAATCCATTCTTGTCTCACTCTAGTGGCCTTGGTTTGATAATTTTAGAAATGGTTTGACTCATCAGAGGACACCATAGTGTCTAGTCATTGTTTCAACAAGAATGCCAGCTATCTTGGGTCTCAAATGCTTATTCTGTACCTTCTACTGTGCTCTGACACCTCATGATTCTCCCAAGCACCCACACAGAAAGACATAAGCCCCGTCTTACAGATGGGGAAAAAGCAAGGCTCAGCAAGTTCAAGCTTCTGCTCAAGTATCACAGAGGTAGTTTATTGTAAAACTCACATTGAATCCTAGTTCACAGACCATAATCAGGGCTTACCAAGCATAAATTGCTTAGAAAAGTACCCAGGGAATACTAAACAGAAAGTGACTCCTGTATGTGTGCCTGATTGAGTGTATATATGGAAAGCAAAGGACAATTTGGGATGTCATTTCTCGGGGACCACCACCTTTTGCTTTGAGTCAAGGTCTCTGGCTGGCTTGGAGCTTGCCAATTAGTCTAGGCTGGCTTGACCTCGAGCTATAGGGCCTCACCTGTCTCTGCCTCCCAGGTGCTGGGCTTACACATGTATCACCACCACATCTGGGCTTACAAATGTTATCACCACCACAAATGGGATTGCAAATGTATCAATCACCACCATATCTGGAATTACAAATGTGTCACCACCACATCCGTCCCCCACTCCCCCCCCCCAGTGTATTCCAAGACTCAAACTCAGGTCCTCATGCTTACAAGGCAAGTGTGTTACTGACCAATGCTATGAAACATGAAGTCTCAACTCATTCCCTTTCTGCAATGGTCTCATACGTTACGTAGCACATTCTAGACTATGATTGGCAAGACAGCTCAGCAAGGTGCTTGCCATGCCAACCTGCAATTGATCCCCAGAGCCATTTAAAAATGGAAGGGGAAGGCCAGCGAGACGGCCCAGTGGGTAAAGGCCCTTGTCACAGATGACCTGAGTTTATACATGTTGAGAGAGACCTGATCCCCACAAGTTGTCCTTTGACCGCCATGTGCATCCCATGCTCCACATACATAAACATACATGTACATGCATAATAAATAAATACAACACAATAAAGAATTTGGAAGCAAAAGGAGAGAAGCAATTCCATAATGTATTCTGACATCCACATATGTGCCCTGACACATGTAACCACACATAACAATAAATTAAATATTTAATTTAAAGAGATTAGATGATAGGTATCAAATGACCGATGGATTCCAGGAGAGATGCGGCATTGGGTGGCAGGAAGTGGATCTTCTGAAGTCTGGTGTCCTCAGGTTCCAGTCTCTGGAGTTCCCTTGTTGTGTGGCCGTGGTGAGCAGCACATCACATAACCTCTCACCTGTTTGAACCTTTCAGTATTTCCCTTGCTGAGGCTCAACTCCCTCCATTGTTGGGATTAAACTAGCCAACATAGGATTGTCTCAATAAAACCCAAAAGGTTTAAGCTGCTTTTCCCTCTTGACTCTTCTCTGCCTTCTGACCTGGTTGTTTTCAAAGGGCCAGGCTATTTTGGGGCATTCTACTGCTGTCCACTGCTCAGTTTGGTTGCTGGAGACACATCAGAAGTTCTGATGTCCCAGAACCCTGGTGCCTGCTGTCCTCCAGCTACCAGACATCAGGGCAGACCATCCTGCTCTTCCTCCCCACCCCACCCCAACCCCACTCACCCCCACTCACCCCTCAGTCCCAGGTGCTGTGGGGTGGGAGATTGCATCAGTTTCCAGCCCTGAATATGAGACCTGCAGGATAAGACGAGAAGGAAGAAATGGGTCATTCTCCAGACCTCAGGCCTGGGGACCCGGGCAAGCCATCAAGGAGTTAGGTAGGAGTGGACTGAGTTCTGCCTTCTTCACATCAATGATACAGTGGCCTTACAAAGCATCATATCCACCCGAAGGAAGGGACTTACATTGCCAAGCCCAGTGAAGTCCCACCTGAACAAGCAGACACACTAAGAAGGAGAGTTTGGGCTGGAGAGATGGCTCAGGGATATAAAGAGCTTACCTTTAATCTAGAGCAAGCGTCTAGATTTGAATTTAATGCCCAGAACCCAAATTAAAAGAAGCCAAGTAGCGTATGCTTGTAATATAATCACTGGGACACAGGTGACATGAGCATGCACATACACACACACACACACACACACACACATGCAAAACAAAAGGACAGCTCTAGCTGGGTGTGGTGGGGTATCTTGGAAGAGACTGAAGTGGTTAGTGCAGAAGTGTGGGTTTAAAGGCAGTCTGGGATACCCAGGAAGGCCTTGTCTCAAGAGTGGAATAAAGGGAAAATAGAGCCTATTGATAGACAGAAAGACACCCCCAGGGCAAGCTCAACAGCTAAATTGGAATTGGCAAGCTCCAAGCTCAGCAAGAGGTCCTGCCTCATTAAATGAAGTGGGAGAGACCAGGGAAGACAACTGGTATCAATGCCGGGCTTCCAGACCTACCTGCATGTATTTGTAATCCCAGTGTTGGACAGGCAGTGGCAGATTCCTGGAGCTCACTAACCAACCAGCCCACCCCAATTCATAAGTTCCAAACTCAGTAAAAGAACTTGCCTTAAGAAATAAAGGTGAGCCAGATGGTGGTGGAGCACGCCTTTAATCCAAGCACTTGGGAGACAGAGGCAGGTGGATCTCTGTGAGCTCCGGCCAGCGTGGTCTATGAATCAAGTTCCAGGATAGCCAGGACTGCACAGAGAAGCCCTGTCTTGGAAGAAAAAGAAAAGAATGAAAGAACAAAAGGAGAAGGAATGGAAGGAGGGAGGGAGGGAGGGAGGGAAGGAGGAAGGACAGACAGAAAGAGAAAGAAAGAAAGAGAGAGAGAAAGGAAGGAAGGAGAGAGGGAGGAGAGAGAGAGAGAAAGAGAGAGAGAGAAAGAGAGAGAGAGAGAGAGGTTGAAAGCAATGGAGACATGAGTCAGGCCCCTCTGAACCCATGTAAAGGCCCAGTGTGATAGCATGCACCTGCAACCCCAGTGCTCTAGCGGTGTGTTTAGAGACAGAGACAGTAGAATCCCTGGAAGCTCATAGGCCAGCCATCCTGGTAAACTCTGCAGTGAATAACAAGAGACCCTGTCTCAAACAAGGTGGAAGATGAGATCTAACACTCAAGATTGTCTTCTTATCTCCAAGTGTGCGTCATGGCACATGTGGGCTTAAACACATACCACAACACACTCAAAAACAAAACAAAAAAATAAAGAGTGATAAATAAAGAGCGGAGAGTGATTGAAGAATGTCCACTGGACATATATATCCACCTACATGCACACACACACATACAGGCACACATGCATGTGCACACACATGTACATGCACACATACACACATACATGCACACACATGTACATGCACACATACACACATGCACACACATGCACACATGCGCACACACACATGTGCACACACATGTACACGCACACACATGTACATGCACACACATGTACATGCACACGCACACACATGTACATGCACATGTGCACATGTGCACACACATACGTACATGCATACAAATTTAAAAAGCAGACTTGCTGTAGCTACTATTTGGGGGAAGAGGGTGGGCCAAGCGCAGCTGATAAGTTGTGTGCAAATCCACATTGATGTGTTTTAGAAAGTTCTAGAAGAAAGCAAACCACTGTGCTATTACTGAAATTATCTCTGGGAGAGGAATCAAAGAAAAGGAAGAGGAATTTTTTACCTTCCGTTTATATTCATCTATATGGTTTACATCTTTTTAAAAGTGTGTATTATGCCAATGGTTTTCAAAAGATATTTTCCATTTGGAGAGAATAAAAGCATCGTGACAGCAAAGCATCAGCTGAGGGACCCACACTAGAAATGAAGCAATCTTCCAAGTAGCCCCAGAATACAGGAGGTGGTCCGGGAGGCGGGAGCTAAGCCGCCCAGGGGGCTCACAGTGACAATGACCACACTTCCGTTTGGACAGGAAGGTCCTGGAAATTCCTAGAGTCACAGCCAGGGCCTTGTGGGCTGTAATAATGCTTTTTTTTAAAAGGATGCTGTAACTCACCCAACCTTCCACACATCAGGCTCAAGGTAGGCAGCACCCCATGTTTTCGGAACATTGACTCATCTCCCCTCTGACCCCACTGGAGAAGCACACTCCAGAATCAGGCACGGTGAGGCATGCCTACCATCCCAGGACTCAGGAGGCTGCGGCAGGATGGGCCTGAGTCTCATGGCAGCCCACACTACAGAACAAGACCCTGTCCCCAAAGTAAAATCAAAAAGTTGGGTGTGGTGGCACATACCTATAATCACAGAGCTGGGTAGAGTCATGAGTTCTAGGGCATCCTTCTTTACAAAATAAATTGCAGTCTAGCCTGGGCTATGTGAGTCTCTGTCTATACATACATACATACTACACATAGAAATCCTCCTAAGGTTTACCTCTTAGATCTCCCTTGATACCTTTATTCAGCCGTCCACCCACTCATACCTCATCTATACATGCTCACACTCATTCATCCACCCCCACCCATCCATCTACCCATCCATTCACCTATCTGTCCACCCATCCACTTACCCCCCGTCCATCCATATATCCACTTGACCAGTGTTGGTGGAGCACTCACTAGTACCTGGCACCATTTCAGGTGGGATAGACAGAAGCCTCCATGGTCATTCCGTATTTAGGGTCACAGGGTCTTATCTTGTGAAACGTATAGTACACGAAGACCTCAGATAGCCCAACGAGTGATCATAGCACTGTCGTAAGCATTTTAGCCACAAAGTTTGGAGTTCTCTGAGCCCAAGGGTAAGAATCCCTTTGCATCAGTGAGATACAGAACCTGAAAGTATTGTACAAGATGAGCCTTCATGGAGTGGAACCCAGAGAAAAGGTTCCAGAGAGAGGAAACAGTATACCTGCTATGTGGGACACCATAAAGGGCCAGAGTCCTGGAAACAGACTGATTACCACCAGGATTAGGAGTGAGCCAGCACCCACTCCCTGGACCCCAAGAGACTGTTGACGTTGGCTTCATCTGCACAGTGCATTCGTGGAAATACAACCTCATAGTGGCTTGCTTCCTTGGGTGTGTTTTGCATGTGATCATGTATGTGCCCATGCATATGTGTGTGTGTGCTTGTAGAGACCTGAGGTCAGCCTTTGGTGGTGTCTTTCCTTTTAAGTTCCCCACCTTGTTTTGTTTTTGAATCAGACACTCCCTGGCCTAGAACTTGCAGGCTGTCCACCAAATCTCATGGTTATGCCCATCTCTGCCAATCAGTCCTGGGATGACAAGCACATACCGCCACACCAGCTTTTTTTTTTTTTTTTTTAACATGGGTTTGGGGAATTGAACTCAGGTCCTCAAGCCTGCATAGGAAGCACTTTGCCCACTGTGTGTACACTCCTTAACTCTGAGGTTTGCTTTTGAAGGTCTCAGTTCCCTGCTTTTCTAACATTCCCTGCAGGATTTGGGCTCTGGTGACACATGAACTTTGCTAACAACAACTGCTCTTATCTCTCTGAGCCTCCGCCTCTACAGCTGTGCAGTGGGACGATAGCAATAAGACCACTTGGGAAATGGGCTTCTGAGAATGGCTTTACGGGTTATCTTGATCAGGTTAACCGATATGGAAAGACCCATCTTAATTTGGGGAAACCATTCCCAGGGCGGGGGACCCTGGACTGTGTGTATTGGAACGGGGGAGCTGAGCGCCAGCCTGCACGCATCCGATGTGCTCTGCTTGTTGGCTATAGATGTGACATTACCAGCTGCTTCAATCTCCTAGTAGACGTCCCTGCTATTGCTCTTCCTTAAACCATGAGCCAGATTGAACCTTTCTCCCTTGAGGTGCTTTTATCGGAGTATTTTATCACAGCAACAGGAAGAGAAACTAAGACAGTGCTTAACCCACCTGGTCTCTAATTCATGATCTTCCTGCCTTAACCCCCTCCTCCAAAGTGCTGGGATTACATGTATGTGTCTGGAGACACTTTAGCTTTATTTATTTCAAATATTAAAAGAGAGAGGATAAATAAGGCATTGGCAGCTATAATTCAAAGCACTCAGGAAGTGTAGCCAGGAAGATCAGGAGTTCAAGATCACCCTCAACAACTTCGTGAGTTCAAGGCCAGCCGGGGTATCAGAGAGCTTGTCTCAAAACAAACCAACAGCAATAAAAGAGATGAAGAAACACTGTCTGTGCTAGCGTGTGCCTATTGTCCTAACAGAAGGGATGCTGAGGCAGGGGGATCTCAAGTTTGAGGATGTCTGGGATATATAGGAAGACCCTGAGTGATATACAATGACATGTGTTTATGAAAATGTCATAATGAAACACATTACCTTGTATGCTAAATAAATTAATGAAATTAATTATTCACTGAATGAAAAGAGAGAGAAACAAATTAAGAATTACTAATATACCTAAAACAGGATCAGAGCTCTGCCTGCCAAGAATTAAAGGGCACAGGCTTATCTGTGACTCATAAAGAACACACTACCATGCCTAACACTGAGAAAATAACAAATTAACCCTCTTTTACATTTGTTCTGATGAAAAGGAGACACGATTCCAAACTTGGTTAGCCAACTAGGTTATAGATACCGACTTGAATGTGAGATCCCCAGATGAATATAAATACAAAAGCTGGAAAATTTTTAAAGTATAGACTGATGACAGTCTACATAAATTATTCATATATCAAATACATGTGTTGATATGCATGCGCAAAAAAAAAAATGTTGAACCAATAGGAATACATGATTAGGGGCATTTAAAGGAACCAGTCCTCGCAGTGTGGCCTCTACACTGTTATCATCACTAAGTGTGGGGAGTCGGGTGCGGGGGGTGGGGGGGTGGGGAGACTTTGTCTTGGAGACTGAAAAGAGTTATCTGCTCAAAGATAGGAGAGAGGTGAAGCTGAAGACTCTACCCAAGTCTTCCAGGCCAGGTGTGTCTCTCCTGAACTCAGGTAATCCTGAAAATGAATACTCCCACTGGCAACACCACTCAGAACAGAGAAGAGTCTTCCTGCCTGCTGAGCAGAGACAGCCAGCACCCACTTCAGCTAAGCTCCGGCCCCTGCAGGATACTCCCTCCTCACTTCCACCAAGGGAGAAAGGAGAGCTGTTATGGTAGGTGGATTGTGGAGACACATAGTTCCAAGCCCAGCATTTGGAACTAATAGCCAAAGCCCCTCCTAAGTCATCATCATCTTGGCCCCAAGGCCAGAATGTTTGACCCAATCCCAACATTTGAAGCTCAGAGGACTTTGGATCTGGACGTCCCTGGAGGAGGAGGCCTGGGTAAGAAGGCACACGAGGGTCTTCTTATCTGACACTTCCTACGTTAGAGGCCTCAGGAATGAAAGGTAGCCATTTCCCCTCTGTATACACAGGACAGTAGCCTGGACATCTGAGTTCAAATCTCAACTTCACTTCTTTGTGTGTGCATGCATGTGTGCACATACACTCTCGTGCTTGGCTAAGTGGGCGCATGAGTGCACGTGTACACTGTACACGTGTGTGTGTGTGTGTGTGTGTGTGGAGGCCAGGGTGAGCCTCAGATGCCGTTTCTCCGGGGGTTTATTAGCTAACATCTCTCACTGGCCTAGAGCTCCTCACAAGGGCTAGGCTGGCTGGCCACTGAATCCCAGGAACTTTCTTGCCCTCCTCTGCCAGCACGGAGTGCTCCACCATGCCTGGATTTATTTTACACAAGTTTTGGGAACTCCGATCCTCTCACTTGCAGGGCAAGCAGTTTACCAAGTAAGGTACTCCCTCAGTTCCCAGACACAACTCTTAAAAGTGTAGGGACTTGGGGCAGGTCATGAATTTCTCTAAGCCTATTTTTTTCCAGCTTTTAAGCAGACAAAATAGTCCCTTGTGTCTTTGTTGGCTATGACTGTACACTACTCCTAGCCTGGGAACACAGCTAGGAAAGAAGCGAGCGCAATCCTCAGTAGGTTACAAGGATGAATGACTGGGTGAAGGTCTTCTTGTATCCCACAAACACTCCAAGTCTGATGGCTACAGTAGAGACCTGGCCTCCCATCCAGACCTGTCTTCTTCTCGGAGAGTTCCCACAAATATGGCCCTTAGCTGGCCGGGAGAAGCCAGCCTGGGACCTGGGAGTGGCAGACACAGAGACTTCAGGCCAGCTTCTGCAGGGTGAACCTCTCAGAGCTCCCTCATCAATCCATCATCCTCTTAGCAGTTGACACCTCTGGCAGAGCCTCTCAGCAGCCCCAGGATTAGAATTACAAGAAGCCCAGTTACAAGGGGGAATACAGATGGACAAATCTCAGCTTCAAATTTGTCTAAGTACTGTGAACAGTCAGGCCTGGACAAGGCAGCTCCCCTGCCCTTCTGACAAAGGGGAAGGGGCGGGGGTTTTGTTAGAAGTACAAATTGCTTCTTAATGCGGAGACTAAAGCTGGGTTGTGGCACCTCCTTAGCGATTCCTGCCGGCTCTCAGGAAGGCCACCGCTGCATGTCAATTTTAATTTTTGAAATTTAAACCGAGGGCTTTGTGTCTAAGCTCCGTCTCATCAGAGGAAGGGGAGGAATAAGTCAAAAAGGATTAGGGGCCCGATGGGGATTGCAGATCCATAGCAATTAGACTTCATTTGGGTTGCAGACATGGGGTTTTAATCGCATTTCAGGATGATACAATCAACAAGGCATCCGAAAGTGATACCCGTCCTGTAACCATAGACTGTTCTGGGTGCAGGAGGGCTCAGCCAGGTTTGGGATGCACCGTAGAAGGGGTGGCATGGGGTGGGAAATTAGGGCTTTGTTGAGGTATGTGACTGGGAAATGATACTTTGATAGTATGTCTTTTCCTCCAGCTCTCTTTGTGCACTTTATTCTTGCACTCAATGCGGGCATAATCATTGCTTATATTCAAACGAACGACTAGAAAGCATTATTCAAATAAAGCGAGAGCACAGAGGGATGGTGGCTGACAGGATGCAAAGTAGGGGGCACAATTGTCTTCTAGGGAAGAGCGGCTTTCAGCAACACCCCTACCCTCCCCCCCCCCCCTTCCCCCCTCCCCCCCCCCCCCCCCCCCCCCCCCGCCTTCCCCACAGTGCCATTTGAGGGTAGACTGCAGCCAAGACTGTGTCACAGTGAAGATGTGGAGGTCAGGGGACAACCTGTGAGACTTGGTTTTCTCCTTCCACCTTGTGGGCTCTGGACACTGAGCTCAGGTCCTTAGGCTTGGTGACAAGTGCCTTAACCTGCTGAGCCATCTCATAGTCTCACAAACACATTTCCTTTCAAACAATCAAAATGGGCTCAGTACAGCCAGGCAATGAGATGACCTATCACCCCAGTACTCAGCAAGCTGAGACAGGAAGATGGCCGATTCTAGAGCAGCCTGAGCTACACAGGGAGAATCTGTCTCAAAAAAATTTTTTTTTCAGTTAATTTAAAGCTGAAAAATTAAGGAGCTCAGGTCACTGCTGGCTATTTCATAGATAACTTACTGTTTATTGGAAAACCGGAAGTCCTTAAAAATAAAACAGGCAGAAGGGCAAAAAGAAAACCATGCCGAAGCAGGACGGAATGTTTCCCTGACTTAGGTGTCCAGAACACTGATGGCAAGAGAGACAAGGCAAACATGTTCCCCTCTACTCTATGGCTTCTCTCAAGGAAGGACGTCTCCCTCAGATGCAAAGCATCTGTCCTTCGGGGGGGGGGGCGCTAAGTAGCATCTTCCTTTCCAGTGTTCCAACCGAACTAAGGGAGGTGAAAGATGCACAGAACTACCTCAGTTTACCAGCTCCTTACAGAGCCAAGGACTTAGCTGGGTTGCCCTAAAAGTATGCTGTTGGCCTTTTTTGGGAATGGAAAGTTTCTGCCCAGGGGCCCCCAAACTCACAGGGTCCCCACTGGCGAATATCTCATAATTGTCCCCCACGCCTCAGAGACTGCCTTCTTCCAGGTCCAGTGAGACCAAGTTGCCCAGGCTGTATACCTCTCTCTAACCTTTCTCTAACTCAGTCTCTTCCCTCCCACCCCCTCACCTGAGGGCCGTGGTGCAAAGGAGGAGGATGCTCTGACTCCCCCTGCCCCTCCCCCAACACCTTTCAGCCAATCCCAGGTGACAGGGTCCTAGCACTGGCTGAAGCAAGGGCATTGGCTGTGTGGGATAACCAGGGAGGAATGTCCGGAGTCCAGGTAAAGAGGCTCTATTAAAAAAAAAAAAAGAAGAAGAAGAAGAAGAAGAAGAACAGGAGCCGGTGGTCTAAAAACATAATTTAATGCATGGCAGAGGAGAATACGGAGAATGTGCGTGGAAAGGTGAACTTTCTGTTTGTTGGAATTCGGCTAGGAGTGGATTTTTGGCTGATGGACAGGAAAAACTGCACAGGCATTTCGGGTCACAAAAGGGAGGTCCCAGAGAGTAGCGTTCACCTGGGTCTTTCTTCCTGGTGGGTCTCGCAGCCCTTAACCGGGGGACCCTGGAGGGAAGAGGCAAGCTGGGAAACCTCAGGCTCCCTAGGGCCGCCTGTCCAGTCCAATCAGCTTTCTCAAGTCTCACTGCCCCACAACTAACCCTGCCAGAGCTGAGATTCTCGCCCAGCTCCCCACTTGAGTGTTCCCTCTCCCTCCCCAGGATGGGCACTGGAACCAGGGGCACAGCCTCCCCACAGCGTAGTGAATCATAGACACACTGAGGCCTGAGGCAGGACAAGTAGGAGAGCAGGGATGTGTCTTTTCCAACGGAGATGTCAGGAAGTGTCATGAAGCCGCAGAGTGGCATTCACCAAAGAGCCGCGCGCGCCCAAGGGGGATGGGGTGGCCTGAAGCCACCCGGCCTCGCGCCCTCTAGGCCCCTAATCCGGGTACAGGAGAAAGCCCGAGAAGGTGCTGTACTTGTTGTTGTTGCCCCCATGAGCCTTCCCGCCGTCCAACTTCACATAGACTTCATCGCCTGAATCCAGGTGCAGTACCACGCTGTTGCTGGCGTAGTCATAATTCTGGTCCGCGTCCTGGGCTATGGCGCTGGCTCGCACCTGCAAGGCGAACCAGAGGAGTGGGTGGGCCCTTTCACCTCTTCCGGAGTTCATGCCTGGCCTCCCTCGCCCATCCCCTTACAGGCCCCCTGCTCGCTACTTCAGTGTAAACACTCCCTCCTCCCTCCTCGGCTCCAAATTCTCTTGGTAGCCGAGAGTCAAGGAAAGAGGGTAGAGCCCCTTCCGGGACACATGCCCAGTATGTAAAGGTTCCAGGGGTCAAGGCCAAGATGAATAAACTGGAGGGAAAGGGGTGACCCAATCACAGAGGTAAAGAAATCTGCGTTTTTCTAGGAGCCCAGCCACTTCAAGCCAGGACTCAATCTGTTGGGGACTGGGAACCTAGTTTAGGTGTCAGGGTCACTGTACACCCGGGGTTCAGTCTCGGGCGCCCAGTATTTGAGTAGGAACAGCATAGTGCGCAGGGAATTGGGATGATGTATGTGGTCCAGCGCCCACCCAATCTCGGAGTTTGCTGGGGCACTGGAGGGCGGCAGGAAACAGTATATAGTTCCCAGGGATTCCGGGCGCCTGTAACGGTCTGCGGACTCTGTTGGGCCGGGAAAGGTAGGGAGGGGTGTGTGGGAGAAAGTCACTGACCTGCCCGTTCTTGCAGAGATCCGCCCACATGCTGGTTCCGTCGCCGCCACGCATGAGGATGTGGTACGTGAAGAAGTAGATGCCCCGCACCTGGCAGCTGAACTTGCCGGTAGTGGGGTCGTAGTGATTGCCAAGATTGGTGACCACGTCGTCGAACTTGAGCACCTCGTAGCCTTCGTGGGGGCTCTTGAGTCCCACGTAGAAGGCGATCTTAGGACCGCTGAAGGCGGCGCTCAGCGCACTGGTCACTTCTCCCTCCGTGTCGCCACCGCCCCCGGTTCCGCCACCCACCACTCCAACGCCACCGGCCGCGCTGGTTGTCAACTGCAGTCCGGGTAACCCTGGCCTCCCTGAGTCTCCCTTCTCTCCCGGGGGACCCCTGGGCCCAGGAGGCCCTGGCTCTCCAGGAGGACCCCGAGGCCCCGGCTTGCCTGGTCGCCCCGGATCACCCTTTGGTCCCTGGATAAACGGAGGCGGGGGGTTGGCGCTGAGGTCCTGCATAACTTCTAGGGCAGCAGTACTGGGTCCGGGCGGTGGAGCCTTGGCGCCCGCGGGTCCCCCTGCGGGAGCGACGCTGTATGGGTCACAGATCATGCGGCAGGTGCCCAGCATCTCGTAGTGGGCCGCTCCGGGGGGTGCCGCCTGCAGCAGCAGAGGCACCGCGATCAGCAGCCCCAGTGCCATGGCCAGGAGCACGCCGACGGCCGCCAAGCAGGCGCGCCGCCGCCGCTGCCACAGCCGGGAGGCGACCGCCACCAGCTCCTCCTTGCCGCCTGAGGAGGTAATGGTGGAGCGGCGCGGGTGGCCCCGCTCTATGCGTTCGGACGCCAACTCCGCAGGTCTCCGCCGCGTCCCCGACGTGAAGACCCCTGTCTTAGCCACCCAATTATTTCAACGAGAGGTATCCAAACCTGGGCTCCTGAGGTCACCGCTCTGGAACTGATCTAGAGAGTCTAAGAGCCCGACACGCATGGCGAGGGGCTCACAGGACGAGCCGGGCGCCCCGGCAGGTACCGGGTAGTGGCAGCTGGGGAATGCTGGGTCCCAGTGCGCCTTCCTGTCTTGGTTCAGCGGCGCTGGCTCCTGCTCTGCTGGGATTGGCGGGGCTTGGCAGGTTTCATCGGGACGCGGGATCAGCTCTGCCGCACGCTCTGCTTTGCTCTCCCGCTACTAGCTGGCTCCCGGGCGGAGGGGGTACCCAGCTACCCTGACGTAAGATCAGGACTGAGCGGCGGAGGCGGCGAGGCAGCAGCGTGCGCTGCCATCACTCGGGAGACGGCGCCCTCCTGTCATCAGCTCCCATCCCGCAGCGTCCTCCGGAGATGTGCCTGCTGGCGGCGCCCAGGAGCCACAAGTGGGAGCAGCGGGCAGCAGCCCCCAGCTGGGGCTCCACAGACACACCCACCCTTGCCCACAGGCGCCTCCCGCAGACCACCAAGCTCTGACACCCACGCGCGCAGTCAGTGGGTGCACACAGCACCCCACACACGGCCACGATGTGGTGTCGGCGGGGTCACCAAACCCATCCTCTATTTAGATGAGCCCAGATCTCAACTCAAGTCCAGGACAGCCTCCAGCTCTGTGGGGAGGACTTTCTAGAAGTCTCCGGAATGACCAGAATCAAATCAGTCTTGCTCCTGGGTGATACTTCATAAATTTAGGACTCCAATTTGTGAAACAGGCGACTCCAGCAAACCTCTATCAGCTTCTGGAAGGATTCTCTAAAAATAAATTACATTTGTATATTTATTGTGTGGAGGCCAGAGGATTAGGTTCTCTCTGTCCACTATGTGAGTTGGTTCAGGTATCAAACTCTAGTCCTCAGGTTTGGCAGCAAACGTCTTTACTGCTGAGCCGCCTTGGTTATAAAAAACAACAACAACAAAACGTTCCACCCATGCAGAATCTATTAGCTGCAGACATTTCCCCGCGGATTATTGGCTATTCTTTGTCTCCGGTATAAAATCCATTCAAAAACAGAAGCACTCACACCTGTATGTTGCAGTCTTTTGTTTTTTTGAAAGGGGGCGGCAGAGGGGGAATGCATAGTACAGAAAGTAACCAACTTCCAAGTGGAGGAGCAAGGAGGCGAGGGGCACACCTAGATTTTATTCAGAAGGCTGAATCCTCTTACATGTCTAGTCAGCTCTTGAAAGTGAAATTGGAACACGTTTAGTAACTGTTGGTGAACAATTTTCAAAATAAAAAGAGGAATGCAGGGCAGTGGTGGTGCATGCCTTTAATCCTGTCACTCGGGAGGTGGAAGCAGGCAGATCTCTGAGTTCAAGGCCAGCTTGGTGTGCAATCTCTTCCTTCTTGTTATTTTCTTCTTTAAACTTAGTGTCTTTTGTCAAGTGTCATACAAAGTATTAGATGTCATTATAGCATTTTGGAACAATGTGTGTTTTAGTGAATTCTCCTCCCTTACCTTCACCATGCACATTGAAGGGACAGGGTGCCCCCGCTCCAGGCTGGTGTGAGTTCATCTCCTCGAACACCCCAGGCCCCTCTCCCTACATCCAAATGCATTTGCACTCCTCCTCTGGGTTTTAGTCTTTAACCAGCTGCGGCACAGATTAAAGGAGAATTGTCTATGCCCCTCTATTGCTGAAAGATAGATAAAAGAGGAATCAGATCCCCCCACCCCTCCCACACCCCTTCCACTCCCCCAGGAGGCTGGGAAGATGTCTCTAATGAGGGGAAGAGCCCCTGGTCTGGGTGTGCCGGAAGTCCTGCATCCCCAGCACAGCTGAGTGACCCCACACCTCTGGTTTCTGGGCCACTTTCTGAAACTTGTGCTCTAAAGAGAGTGATTGTTTATCAGATGCCATGCTCAGTTAACCCATTTTGTCACTGAGGTTGCTTCTGCTCCCACCTCTGGCCACTTGCAGCCCGTCCCACCACAGCAGAGGTCTCCACAACAATCCTGCTACGAGCATCTGTGCTCCGCCTAGACCAGCCTTACCTGGGACAGAGATGCCTCTCACACCTTAGTTGCTGTGAGTCCTCTTTCCTTCATTTGCAGACAGTCCTGTGCATTCATTAGTTGTCTCCTCTAATACAGATGGGGAAACAAAGGCATTAAGGGTGCAAGGAGCTTGCCCAGGGTCTGCCCTGGCTTTCTGAGTTTTCAGATCTCTCCCCCATCTGTCCAGAGAGACCATAGAATGTGTAGGAAGCCCAGTGTTGGGTTCCAGTACTGTTCCTGCAACCCATGTGACGTTGAGCAAAGTGACTCACTTCTCTGAGCCTGTGTCTCATTCCCACAGGGTGGACAGGACACAGACCTGCTTCAGCACTCCTGGGAGAATTAAATGAGCACATTCATGGCAAGGCGAGTGGGAGTTCACAGATGCCCTCTGCTCTGCTGTTGTGGATGTGGCGACTGAGGTAATACTTGTGGACACCAAGCAGGGTGGCATAGATGGGCTTATGGTTAATGAAAAAGGCCTGAGCATCAAAATCACACTGTTACCTCTTCCAAAGCAGAGACTGTAGGCTGTGCTGCCCCGCCCGCCCCATCCATCCCTCCCTGCCATGGATCACACACAAAGTAGCCTTTCCAAGGTTCAGCTCTGCTGGTGACCCCTTGGGTTTACAGGGGATGCAGGCTTCCTTCACCCAAGTGTCCACTAGGTGGCGAGTGAGCAGTAGCAGAGCTAACCGGCAAGGAAGGGGACCTGCCATCTTCCACCCTCTCTCCCATTGCAGGGCCTGGCAGTGTGGTGCAGTAGTTAGTGTCTGGCCAGCTCCTCCTCACCAGTGACTTTGCTTCCTCTAAGGGAACTGTGTCATGCTCAGTGACTGTCTTCTCATCAATATTAATTATACACTTCATTAAAATATTTAGCCACAATTTTAAATTGCAAGGCCTACTTTGGACTCAGATCTAGAGTCTGGGATTGTAACTCAGTTAATGGAGTCAAGAACAAAAAGAAAGCCCTGGGTCTCATCCTCGGAATCACACTTACCCAGCATGCAATTCCAGAAGTCAAAGTAAAGGCAGGAGATGAGGTAGATTAGAGGAGAATTATCTATTACTCTATCTACTGCGAGATGAATAAAAGAGGAGAAGGAGCCTCGATCCCCGTGTGCTGGGGAGACCTCTGTGGGAGAGGAGAAGACGCCCTGGCCTGGGAGGGCTGAAGCCCTGGTGCCATCCATCCCCAGCACAGGTGAACAGCCCCACACCTCTGAGGTACTCATAGAAGTGTCTTAAGGATGTAGATGCAGGTGGTGTTGTAGTGAGAAGGAAGGAAGGAAGGAAGGAAGGAAGGAAGGAAGGAAGGAAGGAAGGGGGGAGGGAGGAAGGGAGGGAGGGAGGGAGGGAGGGAGGGAGGGAAGGGAGGGAGGGAGGAAGGAAGGAAGGAAGGAAGGAAGGAAGGAAGGAAGGGAGGAGGGAAGGAAGGAGGGAAGGAGGGAGGGAGGGGAAGGGAGGGAGGAAGGAAGGAACAGAGGGAGGGAGGAAGAGAGGAAAGGAAGGAAGGGAGGGAGGGAGGAAAGAAGAAAAGGGGAGAGGAGGAAGAAAAAAGGAAAGAGACTGTGGTAGAGGTGGGGCAGAGAAAGGGGGGAGAAAAGGAGGGAGAGGTGAAAAAATAGTGCCAGAATTTGGGGCGATTGAGGGAAATGGAAACTCTGAAAGGTGGGGCTAGGTGAAGTTAGGTCATTAGGAATGTGCCCTTGAAGGGACTGGGGAACCTGAGGCTCCTCCTCTGTCTCCTTTGAACCGTGCCGTGCGTGGGTGAGTGGATTGCTATTAATCCAGCCTACCTGGTGAGGTCCAGGCTAGTGAGAGATTCTGTCTCACAAAGCAAGGTAATAAATAGTTCCTGAGGAAAGATATCCAAGGATGATAGCTCCTGGTCTACACACACTCATGCATGCACACACACAGACACACACTCACACATGCACACACACAGACATACACTCACGAATGCACACACACAGAGAAACACACACAGACACTCATGCATGCACACACAGACACACACTCACACATGCACACACACAGACATACACTCATGCATGCACACACACAGACACACACGCATGCACACACACAGACACACACAGACACACACGCATGCACACACACAGACACAGACACACACATAGACACTCACACACACACTCACTCACATGTTGGAAAGCACTGGTGCAGCAAGGGGCCACCTGCATTTCTCAAGTCACCTCAAGGTATGGTGGATGGACAGTGGGAGAGATAAAAAGTAAAGAGACTATCTCATAACCTAGTAAGAGGCGACAGGGCTCAGTGTGTGACTGCAGAGCAGAGGTGGATATTCCAGTGTATCTAAGCACAGAAGGCTGATAGAATCTAGACAGAAGCTAAAGAAGGAGGTGGAAGAGCTGAGTCAAGGTTAACTCCGACCTTTTCACACAAGTGGCTGGCTGAATAAACACAAGAAAGGACTCATTTGGAGAAGAATCATTATCACATGTATGGCCCAGGAAAACCATGAGATATTGAACCCATGGAAGGAGACCTCACACCTGCCGTGAACAGGAATCGGGATCAGGAGTGACATGGAAATGCAGCTAGACAGTAGTTAGCTTCAGGATGCAGGTGATGTTTAAGCTTGGGAGTGGAGAGTGGAGGGGGAGGAACAGGGGAAAAGAGAGGAAAGGAAGAAGAGAGGAAGAAAGAAAGAAGAGAGGAAGTCTTGGCTTGAGATGAACAACCCGTTACCCCCAGCCAACCAGAAGACAGGCAAGGGAGGGGAGGGGAGGGGAGGGGAGGGGAGGGGAGGGGAGGGGAGGGGAGGGGAGGGGAGGGGAGGGGAGGGGAGGGGAGGGGAGGGGAGGGGAGGGGAGGGGAGGGGAGGGGAGGGGAGAATGCTTGGGAGGGAGAAATAAGAGAGAGGGAAGGGGAGGAAGAAAATGAGGGAGAGAGGGGAGAAGGAAGGGAAGGAGTAAAGAAGGAAGGAAGGAGGGAGGACAGAGGGAGGGAAGAAGGGAGGGATGGAAGTAGGAGGAAGGAAAGAGGAGACAGGGAGACTTGAAAGAAAGAAGAAAGGGGAAAGAAGAAAAGGAAGGCAAGGAAAGAAACAGTGAGGGAGAAAGAGGAAGGGAAGGAGGGAGGGGTGGGCAGATGAAAGTCAGGGCTGGTCATAAAATTGTTCAGAGTCAGGGCAGGATGATGATGATGAAGGGCCTCTAGTGAGTGTGAGGAACACAGCATGCCTTGGTTTTTAAGGTTTTAAGGTTTTGTTTTGTGTTTTGTCTTCAGTGTCTCTCTACCTCTGTCTCTCTGTCTTCCTCTGCCTGTCTGTCTGTCTCTTCCTCTCTCTCTCTCTCTCTGTGTGTGTGTGTGTGTGTGTGTGTGTTGTACATACACATATGGTGTATGTATATATGTACAAATGTACTCAAGCATGCTCAGGGTGCCTGCACGCGTACATGCGTGTGGAGGTCCAGGGGTGGTGCTGGGTATCTTTCCTCAGCCATTCTCCATTCTGTTTTCTCCAGCAGGCTCCCTCATTGGACCTGAAGCTTGCCAGTTCAGTCAGTCTAGTCAGTCAGCTTGCCTTCAAACCCTATGTCTCGGTCTCCCAAATGCTGAGGACCTGAATGCTGGTTCTCACCCTTGAGGGCAAGCACTTTATCCACTGCGCCATTACCCCAACCCTCTCCCAGATTCTCTCCAGCTGGTGCTCATCACTACTGCTCGCCCTGGGACTATGTGAAGGCACCACAGAGGCAAGCATACCTTGTGCTTCCTCAGTCTTTCTAGGCCCTTCCCTCCCTGGCACCACAGGGCATATTGAGGAAGGCAATCACACCATCTTCTGGGTGAGGGGTGCTTGTCTAGGATGCAGGAGGTCTGGAAATAGTGACCTGTTCAGTTTTGTTCAAGAAGGAGCTTGTGCTCCACAGTGGATGGCCAGGGATAGCATCCATTTTCTGGTCCTAGCTCTGGAAACCAAAATGAGGCAGGACTGTGGTGCCTTAGTATCCAGCCTCGTCCCTTGAAGATGGTCACAGCCTTACTCTGAGTCCAGTGAGGAGATGCCTGCCAGGCCTGTTAGCCAGATCACAGTAACACATTTGAGTCAAGAGGGTCAGCCAGCCCCAGAAAGCCCTCGCCTGTCCTCTCAGAGGCAGTGACTACAGCCCTAATTATCTCTCCTGCTGGAGATTCAGAGTAGAGGATCTGCTTCTGTCCCTGGATCTGCTCCCTCCTGGGGCCAAATGCCCCATAATCCTCTCACCTGTAAGCCAGCTGTTGGAAGCCAAGATGATTTATCCGGGTACTCTCCTCTGGGCCAGCCCCATGCCTCTCCTCGCTGGATAGAGAATCAGTCAGGCTTCTCAGTTCACTGCCCGTTGGAGTTTTGCATGGCCTTCTGTCTCACACAGAACACTGCTTCATCACTTGCCCCAGCATGAAGTGGCTGTTCAGTGCCCACCATTTACGAGATAGAAAGGACTCCAGTCAGAAATGTCTGTCCCTCCCCAGCAGAGCCAATGAGCAGGTGACCTGACCACCTTCCTCCTCAGTACGGTCTCTTCATGCATACCTTGCCTCTGCCAAGCCACCTATGTTCCAAGAGCTATGTGACACATGCAACCAGTAGCAATCTTCAGGTGACATTGCATCATCCTGCCTCCTGTGAGGGAATTCTTCCTCTATGATGAGGTATCCTTTAAGGAGAATAGTCTGTCTTTGAGTGTCTTGATTCCCCCACAGAACTGGACAGAGCTGGTCACCAAAAGGTCTGGCTGTTTGTTCTTGACAGCCTCCTTAATAGTAAGCTTTTGTATTCTCGCCAAACACCCATGGATTGCTGGGGAGGTCGCAAGTGTCACGTAGCCCTGGGGCATAGGTGGCTCATTTCCTATATCAAATACGTTTCCCATTGCTAAATCAAAATACCTGACAAAAGCTATCTACAGAAGGATAGGTTTATTTTGGGTTACAGTTTGAGGGTACTGTCCATGATGGCAGGAAACCATGGCAGCAGGAGTATGAGGCAGCTGGTCACATTGCGTCCTCATTCAGGAAACAGACAGGGATGGAGGCTGGAGCTCACCTTTCTTTCTCCTTTATATGCATGGACCCCAGTAAACGGAATGGTCATCTAGAGTGGTCTTCCCTCTTCAGTTAACCTAATCTAGAAACTCTCATAAACATGGTCAGAGGCTTGTCTCCCAGGTAATTCTAGAATCCAGACCTCGGCAAGCTGACAATTGATATTAGAAATCACATCTTCTCATTGAATCAAATAACCTGAAGCATTGACTGGAAAGCAGACAGTGGAGACACACTGTGGGCAGGGCAAGGAGATCAAGCAAGGTGGTGCCACCATGTTAACGAACCTCAGTCATGTCTGTACCCTCCTGGAGGGCACAGACATAAACCCATCCTCGTCTTGTCTCCACCCACAGGGACCACAGGTAAGTGGCAGTGAGTCCAGGTAAGCATCTCCACACCACGCCATTCCCAAGACGCTCTCTGATTCATCGCTTCTGTGAGCCACCTAAACACAGGTGCTTCTTTCCCCAAGGTGCGCCCGCTGGCCTGCCGCTGTCCATGGTGCTAGGAGCTGTAGGCAGCCAACCTTCCTTCTGCAGGACTGAATCCAGTTTCTCAGATCCAAGAATTATTTCATGTTGCCTGACTTGGAGTTGAGTCCAGAGCTTTGTGAAAATGATAGACATTTCAGGCCTTCCCCCACAGAGCGGGCTGGCCCGAGGGTGGGACACAGAGAGTTTTCTTCTTGCCCCTTTGCTTTCTGTACTCACTAGATGGGCGGCTCTGAATTAAGATCAGAAGGGCATCAGCAAACCCAACTGAAGTAGTGCCTTCTCAATTTGCAAAGTATTTGCAAGAACTAAGGATCTTGGCAGACCCAACGAGGAAGAAGGGCTTGTAGCTCCATGAGATGGTCACACAGATGAGCTCATTCCAGGGTTTCTCTGGCAACCAGAAAAGCTCTTCTGCCTCCACTCACCTGCAAAGGTCTAAGTGCCTATGGCTGGAGAGACAACTCAGTTGGGAGGGGCTTGCTGTATAAAGGATGAGGACCCAGTTTGATCCCCAGAACCCACGTTTAAAATGAAAGGGAAGAGCTGCAGATGACAGTGTGAGCTTGTAATCCTTAGCTAGGGAGGTGGGTGCACGTGGTCCCTGGAGCTAGTTGGCTTCCAAACCTCTGGGGGACTGTCTCAAAAAAAGCAAGAGACAGTTTGAAATCGTAGACAAAAGCAACTGACCAAGTGGAGCTTCAGTGATGTGGAGAGGTTGGAATGTTGCAGATCCAGAGGAAAATTACTTTGGGGCATTTTTAAAAAAAATAATCTATTATCTTTTATTTTGTGTGTATTGGTGTTTTGCCTTCCTGTATGTCTTTGGCCCTCTTAATAGCCCTTTATTGTCTTCTGTAATAGTAAACTTACATCATTTTGTGACTTGGCTTTCTATTGCTGTGACAAACATCATGGCCAGAAGCAACCTGGGGAGAAGAAAGTTTATTCAGCCTAAGTGTCTAGTCCATCATGAAGGAAAGTTGGGGCAGGGTCTAAAGGTGGTAGGAACTGAATCAGAGGCCATGGAGGAACAGTGTGTCCTGGTTTGCTCCTCCGTGGCTTGCTCAGCCTGCTTTCTCATACAATCTTTGACCACCTGCTCAGGGATAGCACTGCCCACAGTGAGCTGGACTCTTCCACGTCAACCATTAGCCGAGGAGATGCGCCTACAGATGTGCCCACAGGCCGGATCTGGCGGAGGCATGTTCTCAATTGAGGCTTCCTTGTCCTAGATGGCCCAAGTTTGTGTCATGCTGACAGAAAACTAACCAGCACAGACATCCAGCTTCTACCAGTGCAAGAGCTAAGAACGCAACCAGGTGGCATCGAGAGCCTGGAGCACAGTTTGCCTGCTTTGCTGTAATCTGCTACCCAATATTCTCAGCAATGCATTTGAGACATGTGTTGTTTCATGATTTCCTCTGTTCTGTAACTATAAAACGTTAATGAGATTGCCACCTCAGTGGAACATGGTAATTGGGAGCGCCCATAGGTATACCTCGGACATACACACTCATATTTGATTCTAGAATAAGCTGTCTCTCTCTCTCTCTCTCTCTCTCTCTCTCTCTCTCTCTCTCTCTCTCTCTTCTTTGCAGTGAAATCTGTTTCACCAATAAGAGAGATACGTAGGGTCCAGAGGGATCCCCAGTTGCTGTCCCTGAGCCCCCACTGTGAAGCCAACAGTGGGCATCTAGGATAGGCAGGGCAGTAGACTCCATTGTCTGTCCCATATGCTCTTCTAGAAACCTCTGTTGAGATGCTGCCTGATTCTCAGTCACTAAGAAAATGCCCTACAGGCTGCCTACAGCCCGGGCTTATAAAGGCATCTTCTCAGTTGAGGTTCCCTCCTCTCAGATGAGTCTAGCTTGTGTCAAGTTGACATCAAAAGTGGCTGGCACAGCCTCTGTCCCAGGGAAACACATATCTTTGCTTGAATTGTTGTGAATTTCTCACTGAAGCTTCCTTTGCATCTTCTCCTATTACAAAGAAAAGAAAGAGGCCCAGCAGGATGTCTCGGTGGTTAAAGGTACCTGTCACCAAGCCTGATGACCTGAGTTTCATCTCTGGGAGCCACATGGTCAAAGAAGAGAACAGATTTCCTCTAACCTCCACATGATCACTGTTTAGCATGCATGAGCATGCACGTGTGCACGTGCACACACACACACACATGCACACATACTCACTTATGCTAGTGCACACACACATGCACACATACTTATACTAGTGCACATGCACACAAATAAATACAATATAATTTAATACATGGAAGTAGAAAGCAGGGGACTGGTATTAGCAGTAGACAGGACTTGGCTACCAGGAATCATAGATACTCTCATGGTCTCAGACAGTCCCTATGGACACACAGCAGAGCATCTCATGATATGCAGGCTATCCATAGTTGTGTTAATGGACTGTGTTATTTTGATTAGTTTGGTTTAGTTTAGTTTTTCAAGGGTTTCTATGTGTAACAGAGCCCTGACTGTCCTGGAACTGTAGACTAGGCTGGCCTTGAACTCATAAAGATCTGCTTGCCTCTGCCTCCCAAGTGCTAAAATTAAAGAAGTGCACCACCACTGTCTGGCAGTTGTATTGGTTTTTTAAAGTCACATGGGGGCTTGGGGAGTGGCTTAGTTAGTGGCGTGCCTATCTACCATGCACTAAGATCTGCATTCCATCCCTACCAGCACATAAGCTGCAACCCCAGCACTCTGGAGGCAGAAGGAGGAGGATCAGAAACTGAGGCCATCCTCTGATACATAACCAGTTGAGTTCAACAGAGACACATCGGATTCCATCTTAAAAAAACGTGTGTGTCGATAACCATCTTTAAAATTATTTCAGTTGTAACACTATACATTTTATTCTACACATATGAAAAAGATTTATTCGGGGGGAAATGCAATACTTTATCAGGGTGTGAAGCAGAATGTTTTCACGCACACACACACGCACACACACACGCACACACACATGCACACACACACACGGTTAAGGAGTTATGCTCTGCAGCCTCTGGGCCAGTGCTGGCTCTGCACGATGCTCGATTATAAAACGGACATAACTGGGGTCTGGAGAGATGGCTCAGTGGCTGAGGCACTCTTCCAGAGGACCAGGGTTTGTTTTCTAGTACCCACATGGTGACCCACAGCTGTCCAAGGTGGCTCACAGCTGTCCTTAACTCCAGCTGCAGACACCCACGTCTGCCCCCATTGTGAACCAGGCATACACAGGGTGTGGCTATACAATCAGCCAAAACGCCAAACAAGCAAAATAATGAAATACTCTTCAAAATGCTCTAAGTAGGGTGATAGCCCCTCTGACACTTGGTACCAAGAGGGGCTCCATGTGGCGACTGTGTCAGACTCCTCTGCATTTGGTGAGTGCCCCCACAGGCCCTTCCCAGCCTGCCTCCTGCTTCAGCTCCAGGCAATAGGAACACACCTGTATGCCCACTGGAATAGTACTCCACCAGACAGACAAAACCAGCTTGAGGTGGATGACAGTAAAGAGATTTGTCACCAGCAATTGGCTCACAGGTCTGTGGGGACTGCTTGGGGCTGTCTCAGTGCAACAGAAGTCTTACACACCTGCCTGTAATTTTTTCGTCTTGTGTGTGCCCGTGTACGTACGATAGAGATAGAGAGAGAGAGAGAGAGAGAGAGAGAGAGAGAGAGAGTGTAGGTGTGCCGCAGCACAAAGTCAAAGGTTGAAGGACAACTTTGAGAGTCAGCTCTCTCCTTCCAACTTCTTTCAGACATGGTCTCTTGTTTCTGCTCTGTGTACTTCAGGCTCTGCAAAGTCAAACAAATGCCATTGGCCCCTCAGCTGGGCTCTCTGCTGGTACACCCCTTGTCTTCTCCCTGCACCCAGCGGGCCAGCAGCACTCCACACCCTGGATCCAGTGTCCCTTGGCTATTTGGGATTCAAACTAGAAAGCTCTCCCCTGGAGGTGCGCCCTGAACGACTCTGTGCGGAGCTCCCCCTAGTGGCAGATGGACATTATTTGCGGCACAACGTTTTTCTGCCTGGGTTAAGTAAACTAAATTTATCTGTATCTAAGTATTCCTTCTGTCTACAAGGCTCAGAAAGGTTCTGGGACAGAAAGATCATCTTATTTGAGTTTTATAAACCAGGAGATTTTAAAAATTGTAGCACTCTGAAGGCAGAAGCAGGTGGATCTTTGAGCTGTAGCTAACCTGGTCTTGAGACTGAGTTCCAGCCAGGGCCACAGAGAAAAAAACCCTGTCTCGAACAACCAAAACCAGATCACACTAAACAGATAAACAAAAAGAGGTTTTTAAAAAAGAAGGAGGCTTTTGAGACTCAGAGAACACCTGTAAAGGCACAAGAATCCTGCAGTCTGGTAAAAAAAAAAAAAAAAAAAAAAAATGTGAGAAGCCAGGGGCCAGCAAGACAGCTTATACCACCAAGCCTGACACTTGATTTGCTCTCCAGAACCCACATGGTGGAAACGTGACCATAGAAGGTTGTCATCTGACCCCCACATGTGCAATGCACGTCATGCATGCTTTCCTTCCCACACATACAGAAACAAACATAATTTAAAATTACTTAAAATAAGAAAGCCTGAGGTGTTTCCAGACAGACAAAGAGGGAAGGGACCACAGATACCATGGGAATCAGAAGCTGCTTTTTAAAGGCTCCTGCACCACACAGGGCCCTCATTAGTGGGAAACCTGGTGAGACTCAAAAGGCTCCCTGCCAGGCCTCTGGTTATATGATTCATAAAAGGACCTTTAGTCAAAAAAAAAAAAAAACAAAAAAACAAAAACCTACACTGATAAGCTCTGGGACCAGAAGGGAGCCAGGCAGGAGGCCCTGCCACCCACACCAAGCACCAGCCCACATAGACACTAGGTATGAGGGAGACCCCACCCAGAGCAGACCAACCAGTGAATTTAAATCTCAGACCTCTACTCAAAATCATAACAGGCTTGTCAGGACAGGGTGACAGTGGCATCTCTGCAGCCACGTGGGCCATGTCACCAGGTTGTTGTTGGGCTTTTTTTGTAGGACCCCAAAACATCTCCATATATATACAACTGCCCCCATTTTACAGATGTGAAAAACTGATGCTTAGAAAGGTTCAGCATTGTCTTCAAAGTCATGCAGCTATTAAGTAGCTTTGTGCATGAGTGAGTGTGATCTGACACACGGTCTCTCATAGGCCTGGGACTCATCAGGTAGCTCTGCTCTCTGGCCAGCAACCCCCATGGACCCCCTTGTCTCCACCTTACAGCACTGGGAATAGGCACATGTGCCAGCACGCCTGGCTTTTCACATAATATACATCTGTCATTTAACTAGTAGAAGGATTTGTGACACAGCATGTAAGTGGCAGAGGACAGCTTGTATATGTCGGTTCCCTCTTTCCACCATGTGGGTTCCTGGAATCACATTCAGGTATGGGCCTTAGCAACAGACACCTGTACCTACGAAGTTGAAAGTGTTAGCGCACACCTGTAATCTCAGTTCTTGGGAGGTGGAGGCAGGAGGATCAGGAATTCAAAGTCATCATGGCTACAAACTTATTTCTATACTGGCCTGTGCTATTTGAGTCTCTGTCTCAATAAATGATAGATGGATGGATGGACGGACGGACAGACAGACAGACAGACAGACAGACAGATAGACAGACAGATAGAGTTCAAGGGCTTAGGTAGCAAAACCTTGCATAGCAGTCACAGTTGGGACTTGGGCAGAAAACCTTGACCAGCATTAGTTTTACCCTGGCAATGGGACTCTTGCAGACGCTACACAGGCCTGCCCATCTCTGTGAACACAGGTCACTCCGCAAGTCAGTGCCTGGGTCTCTGTGCTGCTACACAGCAGAAAGGGCAGCTTGTTGTCACACCCACCCACCCAGCTGTTTCACCTGACACACAGACACACACAGAGCTGCTTTACCAGCCTTCCTCTACACACAGCTGCTTCACCACACACACACACACAGCTGCTTCGCCCCAAATCCACTCCCACACAGCTCAGCTCCTTAACTTTTGTCACAGAGGTCAAACTCTGGCTGTAAGGCTTGGCAGCTACCATCTTTGCCTGCTAAGCCATCTTACTGGGATAAAGTTTTAATATAAATAAATGTGCACTCAAACCTAATCATTAAATACGTACATAATACACCAAATACATAGAGCGGCAGTGTAGTCACTAACTATTGTGTTCTGTACACAATTGGTTGTGCTAAGCTTGATAACATCTGCAACAGAGTAGACTGTTTTGTTCCAGTGTCAACAGACACACATATAGACGCATGCACACAGACACACACACACAGATACACACACTCACATACACACAGAGAGACACACAGACATTTACACATATACATGTGCACACACACACACATTCACACACAGATACACACAGACATTTACACATACATTCACACACACATATGAACACATAAACACACACACAGACACACAGACACACAGACATTCACACACACTCAGACTGTGCACTGAGCGGAGATTGTCACCCTGTTCTTTTGACTGCTGCAGCCTAGAGTTTGCAAGACGGAAGCAGAGCCCCGTCTCAGCTTCTCCTGGTTCCTTCTCAGTCCCCTGATCATCTGCCCTATCAAGTCATATACTACCCGCCAGCCATCAGGGGCAGAGCACTCAGCTGGCCCCAGCCAGACTCTGCCCACCTTGGGCTCTGCTCAGAGGACAGGGCTGAACTGATTCTGTCAGGAAGGGTTAGTCTCGTCTCCTGGCTGGCAGCATGCGAGAGGACAAGACAAATGTATTTGGACAGCCTCGGTCCAGAGCACTGCTGTCAGACATGCTGGCCACCTCTCCTAGAAGATCTTGCAGGCTCTTCCAATCCCACCGTAAGACGGATGTGGGCTGGAACTGTGGCTCATTTGGTAGAGTGCTTGCCTAGAATGCATGAGGCCTTAGGTTCCAAATTAGTAGCCCATAAACTGGGCAGGGAAGTCCTGCAAGCCTGTAATCTCAGCACATCGGGGGTAGAGGCAAGAGGATCTGAAGTGCAAGGTTATCTTTGGCTACGCAAAAACTGGATGCCTGCCTGGGCTGCATGAGATACTGTCTTAAAAATTAAACAAACAAACGGGCTGTGGAGATTGGGCCTGAGGTTCCAAGGAGAACACTGGAGAAGCCAGGAGCCCACAAGCTCAAAACCCTCAGAGGACAGTGTCAGGACAAGCTAGAGGCCCTTGCAGAGGCCAAAGTAACATCTGTTCCTACCTTATATGAGGTGTGACCATACGCCTGACTTTCGAGCCCAGGAGGATGCTAGCACATGGCTCATCTGGTCTGCTAGAGCCTTGAGCCAGGCTTTCTTTGAGTGAGTACATGTGTGTTGATATGGGCTCACATGGGTGAGCACGCTTGTGTGCAGGTATGTGTGTGTGTAGGTCAGAAGTCAGCCTCGGGGGTTGTTCCCCAGGAACCATCTGCCTGGGAGCTCGCTGGTCTAGGCTAGCTGGCCAGTAATGGCTGAGATTTTCCTGATAGCCATCTCCCCAGTTTCCAGCCAAACTTGTACCACGCTGCCTGGTGGGTGAAGGGAAAGCTAGGTAAACACACAGAGTCTCTTGTTTCCCCAATCTCGGTTGCCACACACTCCCCCCACAGACAAGCTGGCGATGCAGTTGGCAGCAGGGTACAGATGGAACACCAGGAGTGAAGCCCACCAGCTTGGAACCCCTTCCCACCCTTCACCTGCCAGCACCCACTCCATCCCTACATCCCCCAGCTTCTACTCTATTGCTATAAAGGCAACACCCCTGCAGAGGGGATGGAATGTCACTCTCAAAGATTCTTTGCCTCTTAGGAATCTCTGGAGAAAAATAACCTGTACATCTCCCTCAACAACTGGCCAAGCAGGTTACTTAATCAGCTCGACTGGTTGTAAGCTACAGCCAGGAATATCACAGGCAAATGTTCTGTGTGACACAGGTATGTCAAAAAATGAAAATCAGTCCAAGAGTCCTGGCTAAGACTTTTCAGCCAAGCCCAGCCTTTTAATTAGTTGAGTGACCTCAGACCAAAGGGAGAGGCTCTCTGTTGCTCACTCTTCACTACCTCTGCCCAAAAGATGATTGGGCAGCATCTCTAGGCAGTTCTCAAAAGGGTCCTCCTTTCATGTTCATTCAAAGGCCGCTTGCCCTATCTATATGTTACGTTTTCCTATGTTCTTGGTTCTTAAGTAGAGACTTGATCCAAGCCACATTGGCAGGGCTGAGAGGTAGCTCCATGATAGCGTGTTTGCCTAGCATGTTCAAGATCTCAGATTTAAACACATTTGCAATTGAACTAAAACTTCCTTTTTTCCTTTTCCTTTGATTCTGGGCTGAAACCCAGAGTCTCACACATACTGGGTAAGCAGTCTACAGCTTAGCCGCACCCTCAGTCCATCACTGGAGGATTCCAGACATGTGCCCTACCACTGAGCCGCAGCTCAAGCCCGTCACCGGTAGTGGCCTACACCACTAGGTAAGTGTCCCTCCACTAAGTCATGTCATCAGTATCTCACTGGGAGATTCTAGGCAGCTGCTCTATCTCCGAGCACTGTCTCCTGAAGCTTGAGCTCCAGAATGCAGCAAATGGCTCACAAAGGGAGCCCAGTGAGCAAGTGTGTTTCCAGCATGTTCCTTCCTCATCACCAGATGCTCATGAATGACCAAGTCTGTCATGAGCTCACTGTGTAGTCATGTGTCCGTGTGACAACTTGTATAAATACACATTCTTACCATGAAATGGCTCCGTCCTCTGGGGTTCCCGCCAGCCCTTGAATGAGGGCACTAACACGTTGGTGTATTGTGAACCAGGAGCAGATGGGTTGGTTAGGCCAGCTCTCAGTTCCTGGGTACCTATAGTCCTTCCCTGAGTCCTGTAAAGAAAGTGTTTCTGTTACCCACTTGGAGGAGTCACTGCCTGTGCCCCAAGACAGGTACAGCCACCTGTCCTTAATAAACCAAATAATAGAAATCGGAAAGGGGGAGATTACTAATATGGCCGCGTTGGGAAGAGGGACAAAGAGACTCAGTCCAGGGACGTCCCCTGTCTCCGTGAGGCCTAACCTCCCATATGGGGCTGTCTGCGGAGATGTCCCACAGAGAATCACAGCCTCCCAAAGGACAACCGAAAGCCTCCCTGGTCCTCTGACAGGGAGGGGAAGCTCGGTCAGACACAACCATGCACAGCCAATCAGAGAAAAACCTCACACAGGGGGAGGAGCCAGAGTGCAGTGGCTGGGTAGGGAAGGTGCCCAGAGGAGCAGAGTGTGTCAAGTCAGCCCACAGGCCTGGCACACAGTGGCCCCTCCTGAGCCATCTGGAGGCTTCTGCTTCTTGGAGGCCCACTGGCTCCTCAGAAGGGAACTGCAGGAAGCTCTCTCCCTCCGAACCCGACTATGTGAGCCATGTTTCCTAATACAACACAGAGGCTGCGTGAGGTGCCCCAGCCCCCTCGTTCAGCGCTGAGGTGTAATTAATACATAAATTAAGCTCCTGCAGACTCACAAATACCCAGGGAAAAAAACTGGAAAAAAAATATAATTAGTTTTCCCATATGATTCCATATGTCAGCTCTGAGTTCAACACCGCTGTAGCGAATCCCCGGGGCTTTGTTGGTTATGTAGGCTGTGCCTGGCGCTGCCCCTGCCGTGTTTTGGGGAAGGGAGCCTGGGCTCTCCGGGCTGTGTGCCACAGGGCAGGAGCCGGAGAAGACAACAGAGCAGCCACGGAATTTGGATCTGGCTCTGGAGGAGAGGGCCAGGGCTGTGAGGGCAGCCATAGACATTTGCATGTGTTCCTCCAGCCAGAGCACTGGAATGCATCCACCACTGACCCTGTCATCTCTGTCACAAGCTATACACGGGAAGAAAAAGGCAGAGAGAGGGGAAGAGAGCCAGAGAGCAAGATGCCTGGGAGAACAGAGCCCAGGGCTAAAGGGGGCAGTGACATGTCAGAATACAGAATCCCGCTCTTCCCCCACCACACTCCGTCCCAGCCCCCAGCTTCTGCTGCTCCATCACTTGCCACTCATCTGGCTGGGAGCAGGACTAGTGAATGGTTTTTCTTCCCTCCTCCGAAATTATTTATATAACAATATGAATACATCTGTCTTAATAACAGTCGAATAAGACACAAGGATACAAAGGCAAAGACACACCCACATAGTTCTCTCTGTTGCTCTCAATCCCTGGGAGGGACATTATTAACTGTGGGGGGCTGGCAAGATGGCTCAGAGGGTAAAGGTACTTGCCAAGCAAGCCTGGAGACCTGAGTTCAATCCCTGGAGCCCCCCTGAAGATGGAAGGAGATTCATTTAACCAAGTTGTCCTCTGACATCCACATGCACACAGCAGTATGTACTCGCTCACACACTCACATGACACACACGCACACGATAAATAATGAATTTAAAAACCTGGTATTTAAAGGATACTAATATTTGATGTCATCGTGATATAAATGATACCATAGTAGTCACACTGCTAGCAACTTCTCGGTTACTCACAGTCCCCAGCACAGAGCGTGCTCCACTCTGCATTTGACACAGGACAGACTCATTGTTTTACTGTGAGTGTATATGTGCATCTTCATGTATGAGCTGATACACACGTGTGCACATGCATGTGGAGGCCCAAGGTCTACCTCCAGCATTGATCCTAGAGAACCAGTCACCTTGGTTTTTTTGAGACAGGGTCTTTCTTTGGTCTGGAACTCATCTATTTGGCTAGGCTGCCTGGCCAGTGAGCTCCAAAGGTCCTTCTCCTGTTCTACCTCCTCCATGTTAGATCTGCACAGGCACACCACCACACCACCACACCACCACACCACCACACCACCACACCACCACACCACCACACCACCACACCACCACACCACCATACCATACACACCACCATACCAGGGACACATCACACACACCACCACACCACTATACCATACACACCACCAAACTACCACACCATACACACCACCATACCACCATACCATACCATACACACCCCCACACCACCATACCATACACACCCTACCACCACCATACCATACACACACCTCCACCACCATACCATACACACCACCACACTACCATACCATACACACCCCCACACCACGAACACCACACCACACACACACCACCACATTACCACAAAATACACCACACCACCACACCACCACACCACCACACCACACACACCACACACACCACCACAACATGGACACCATCACACCTGGCTTTTTAAAATGTAGGTTCTGAAGATCAACTGCTCTGGTCCCCATGCTTACACAGCTGTAGGGCCATGAAAAGCAGCCTGGTTCCCGATTGAGCAAAAGTTAGAAAACTTGGTAACACTGAAGAGACCAAAGTCATTTTGCCACATTCCTGGACACCAGGCTCCTGTCACAAGGCCATAGCCCTCCATAGATTTGTGGCTATCAGTCATGTAAGGTCAATGTCCCAAGCCCCTCCACAGGTAAAGGATGTGACCACAGGTCACATAGGCTCAAGACAGATCTCTGTTTTGTGAGGTACCTGAAGGCCTAGAGGCTTGGTCAATAAACTCTCCTTCCCAAGCACTCCTTCCTGCAAAAGGTATTTAACCTCAGGCCCGCACTGAGAAGTGGGGGTACAGTTTTACTCACCCACTTTCCGCCATGACAATAAATGTCTTAAAACCATGGGCTGCCTCTTTTCACTGGGCTCCACCGTGGGGAGCCATGGAGAAGGCCCTCACCTGAAGAGCCATTGTCTATTCTCCCGTGGAAGACCTCTCTGTGCCCCCAGCCACAACCACCAAGCCAAGCCAAGCCAGCTACCCACTGACAAGTCAAGGACTCAGCCAGAGCTCCCCTCTTTGGCTCCTTGGCCCCGGGCTAGACACAGCCCTGGGTGGGGGTGGGGTCCCACTCCATTGTCAGCTCTTCTGTGGCTCCCAGCCCAAGAGCCTGAAAATCAGATGGCCCGGCCTCCCTGCAGGCCAGGGGACCCCCGAGCCAGTTCCAGTTGCCCCTCACCTCAGACTGCACTTTCCACCCTGGAGTGGTGTCCCACGGCTTCCCCATAGCCCGACAGCGCCCGAGCCCTGTAGCAAAGTGGACTCAGGAACCCATTGACCCTACATAGAGCAAGTGCTTTATTGACGGTTGTTTCCCCAGCCCTCCCATCCCCTTCCCAAGATGCATGCTATTACAGCGCATGCAGTGCATGCTTTACACGTCCTGCTTAATCCATGTGGGCTCCTGTATATGATTATTTGGTTTATTTCTAAAATACCAACTCTTATTTAAGGAATAAAATACTGGGAGAAGGGCTGGAGAGGTGGCTCAGTGGCTAAGAGCACATGCTACTTTTTTATTTTAAGACAAGGTCTCTCTGCATTGCCCTGGCTGTCCTGAAACTCTTTATGTAGACCAGGCTAACCTCAAACTCAAAGAGATCTGCCTCAACCGCTCTGCCTCTCTGCATCTCTGCCTCTCTCTGCCTTTCTCTCTGCCTTTCTCTCTGCCTTTCTCTCTGCCTCTCTCTGCCTCTCTCTGCCTCTCTCTGCCTCTCTCTGCCTCTCTGCCTCTCTGCCTCTCTGCATCTCTGCCTCTCTCTGCCTTTCTCTCTGCCTTTCTCTCTGCCTTTCTCTCTGCCTCTCTCTGCCTCTCTCTGCCTCTCTCTGCCTCTCTCTCTGCCTCTCTCTGCCTCTCTCTCTCTCCCTCTCTCTGCCTCTCTCTGCCTCTCTCTGCCTCTCTCTGCCTCTCTCTGCCTCTGCCTCTCTGCCTCTGCCTCTCTGCCTCTGCCTCTCTCTGCCTCTGCCTCTCTGCCTCTGCCTCTCTGCCTCTGCCTCTCTGCCTCTGCCTCTCTGCCTCTGCCTCTCTGCCTCTGCCTCTCTGCCTCTCTGCCTCTGCCTCTCTGCCTCTGCCTCTCTGCCTCTGCCTCTCTGCCTCTGCCTCTCTGCCTCTGCCTCTCTGCCTCTGCCTCTCTGCCTCTGCCTCTCTGCCTCTGCCTCTCTGCCTCTGCCTCTCTGCCTCTGCCTCTCTGCCTCTGCCTCTCTGCCTCTGCCTCTCTGCCTCTGCCTCTCTGCCTCTGCCTCTCTGCCTCTGCCTCTCTGCCTCTGCCTCTCTGCCTCTGCCTCTCTGCCTCTGCCTCTCTGCCTCTGCCTCTCTGCCTCTGCCTCTGCCTCTGCCTCTGCCTCTGCCTCTGCCTCTGCCTCTGCCTCTGCCTCTGCCTCTCTGGCTCCCAAGTACTAGAGTTAAAGGTTGCACCAGTGTACCCAGCATAACATCCACCTCTTGAAGAGGACCTGAGTTCAGTTCCCAGAACCCACAGCTCATAACCACCTGCAACTCAAGCTCAGGGGGATTCCATGTCCTCTTCATGCTTCTGCAGGCACCTGCACCCCCATGCTGGGAAATAGTTAAAGCCAGCATTCAAACAACCTAGCAGGGCTAGAGCGATGGTTCAGGGCTAAGAACACTGCTCTTCTTGGATGGCTGTTTCCAGCATCCATATCAGGAGGCTCACAAACATCTGCACTTACAGTTCCAGGGTGTCCGAGCACTGCACTCATGTGCACATACCCGATGCAGGTACACACACACACACACACACACACACACACACACACACACGATTAAAAAAAAATACAAACGTGATCTAGTAAGATCATCAAATGACTTGCAAAAGAGAAGAGCTACACAGGCTGGTTCCATCTCTATTCTCCCGTGATGGAGCCCTGACAGAGGTGATGCCCAGGATCAGACATACGGGGTGTGTTAATTAGCAACCTGACAGGATCCAGATTCACCTAGGAGACAAGACACGTCCGTGAGAGAATGTTGAGATGAAGTTTGCTAAGATCGGCAGACCTGTCCACTGTTGGTGGCACCATCCCATAGGCTGAATGAGGAGAGACATTCATTCTCACTGTTTTTTGACTGTGGGTTAGATGGGACCAGCTGCTTCTACCTCTGGCTACCACCATCCCTTCTCTATCCCATGACCTTTGAATTGGGAGCCAAAACAAACCTCCCTGTCTGCCAGTTGCTTTTGTCAGGTTATTCTGTCACAGTAACAGGAAAGATGGAAGGCAGTGAGAAGGGAGAGGGGACAGCAATGGAAAAGAGGGGCAGAGGACAAGTTGGGAGAAGCAGCAGGTCCAGAGAGGAGAAAAACAGCTGGAGGGGAAAGGAGATCCTGAAGAAATGAGGGGAGAAGAAAATGAGGGCGGGGTAGTGAATTGGTTACTTTTCTCATTGCTGAGACAAAATGCCCAACAAAAACAACTGAAGGAAAGGAAAGGTCATTCTGGCTCACAGTTTGAGGGATACAGTCCATCATGGTGGGTGGGGGAGGGGGAGGGCACGGCAGCCAGAGAAGGAGGCTGGTCACCCTGCAGCCACAGTCAGGAAGAAGAGAGGCGAGTGCTGTTCTGCTCGATTTCTCATTTTGATTCAGCTCAGGACTCACGGGATGGTGTTGTCCACACTTAGGGTGGATCAACTCTCCTCAATTAACCCAATCTAGAGACCCCTTACAGATGTGCACAGAGGCATGTTACCATGGTGACAATAAATTAAGTCAGGTGGACAATGAAGAGTCCCCATCACAGGAACCAGAAGAGGTAACTACTGAAAGAATGAGAGACTCCTTGAAGTCATGCTTGCCCAAGCAGCTCCTCAGCCATGTTCATAACGATGAACTCCACCAAGGGGTGGGGGTGCAAGCTGCTTCCTCTCTGGCCGGTGCTCCTAAAGGGGGAGGCACGACTCCTATCTTCACTTCCTACTTCTTGCCTCAGCCCACCACTGGCCTCTTACCTAACAGTTTGAAAATGACCGTCAGTGACCTTGGCACCTCTAAGGAAATCAAACTCAGTTCAGTGTCTGCACCCAGAAGTTCCACTGTACTTGTCAACTTCCTGTTGCTATGGCAAGACACCTACAAAATTTTTTTTAAAAAGCAAAGCTTTATTTTCACTCTTGGTCCCAACCAGAGGCCACTGGATTGTTGTGTGACTTTTCCTGGGAAGATGTGACAAAAATCTACTCACCCTAGAGAGGTAACTGGCAAAAGACTAAGGAAACAATTCTGTCCAAGCCATACTGAGCCCGTAAGATTACTGGGGTTACTTACAAAGCAGGGGTGACTCAAAGGTAATTGCATCACCAGAAAGCCATGCTCACCCTGGCCTAAGTGACAGCTGACAAAAGCTGTATCCCTAGAACTCTCAGCTGGAAGAGGGGTACTGTTTGTGAACCTTGTAAGTTTCAGGTTTTTAACACTTGCCAGTTGTGTTTATTTTCTGGACCTTTAGAGCCCCACTCCCATTCAGAGCAAAGAGCTATCCAGTATTGCTGGATTGATTTGGGTCTGCAGTGAGGCATCATGGTGGCCAAGCAAAACATCTCACCTTGTGATGTCTGGGAAATTAATGAAACAGGAAGAAACTGGAGTTCTTCAACAATCTAACTTCCTTTCATGAAGCCCCACTTCTTAAATTTTTTACTGTTTCCCACTAGTGCCAGAACCTAGGGACCAAACCTTCAACATTGCCTTGAGGAGACTTTTAAAGTCCAACCTGTAGGGCCTGAGGAGAAGGCTCCGTCTCAGTAAAGTGCTTGATACTCAAGCGTGAAGACCCAACTTCAATCCCCAGAACCCATGTAAAAAGTTCAGCGTGGGAGTATACTCCTATAACCCCAGCATCAGGGAGGCAGAGACAGGAGGATCCCTGGGGCTCTCTGGCTAAGGAGTCTAGCTAAACTGGTAAACTCTAAGATGACTGAGAGAGCCTGCTTCAGAAAATAAGATGGAGACAGCTAATGACCCCACTCCAGGATTAACTAACCCACCTCCCTGGCCAGCTATACGTAATAAACTTACTGATCCAGGTTGCTGGTGCTCTCCATCCAAGCACAAGATCCACGCCATCCCAGCTTTATGTTTATGACTTGCATCTGTCATTTTCTTCATTCCCTGTTACACCAGTCAGAACAAGCCCAAAGCTGTACAGGTTATAGCACACATATGTGTGCACATGTACAAACACGCACACTCACTTGCACGTACGCGCGCACACACACACATATGCACACACCTACACAAAATCTGAATTATAGCAGCACCAATCTTTCTGCATATGGTGGCTTCCCAGTGCCAAAAGAAGATAACCTGCCCAGAATTGTGCTCACTTGGTCTCTGCTTTAGAAAACATACCAGAAACTCTGAGATATCTGTTGGGAAATTTTACCCCTTACCTTATCTGGTGCCCACCTCCATCTCCTTAAAGTGCTGTCCAGGCTGTGGCACCCTGGGCTTTCTTGCCTCTCAACTGGGAGACCGTGTAGTAGCTGCAGGGCACCAAGCCCAGCCTTTCATGATGCTAAACCTATCTCAGGCTCTTTACAATATGCATATTACATCTCTTTCCCTAGGAACTGGAGCATTAATAAGTAATGTACATTTTAAAAACATGCAAAGTATGCCTCAACAAAAGGACCAAGGGTACAGCTCAGTGGTAGGGCACTTGCAGAAGCTGGGTGTAATGGCCACTGCAGCCGACAACACAGAAAATAACAAGAAGCTATAACGGTATTTTCAATGTTTTGTTTGGACACAGTGGCTTGTACGTGATTTGCAAGCACTTACTACTAAGTTGCAACGCTAAACCTTCAAGGTAATGTTTCCATTGGACTTGCTAGTGTTGTTCAGCAAAGTCTTTGCGTCGTTTCACTAAAAGATATTGATAGTAGGGGCTGGAGAGAGGGCTCGGTGGTTGAGAACACATGATGCTCTTGCAGAGGACCCAAGTGCACTCAGCATCCAAGTTTAGTTTTTAGCACCTAAATAGGGCAGCTCACATCTGTCTGGAACACCAGCCCCAGGGCATCTCTCTAGCAATGCACTCATGTGCACCAACCCACAGTCACACGCACATAGGCACACAATAAAAAAAAAAAATAAAATATTTTTAAGGCATTTAGAAATATTTTAAAGTATTTTTAAAAGTATTGCCAGTAAGGAATGGGGCGATGGCTCAGTGGGTGTGAGCATTTGCTCTGCAAGCACAAGACCCTGAGTTCAAATCCCCAGCACCCATATAAAAAGTTATGCATGGCTGTACGCTATCCCAACATCGGAGGCTAGAGACAGGTGGGTCAGAAAGCTCACTAGCTGGCCGGCCTGAAGGAAATGGTGAACTTCAGGTTCAGTGAGAAACCCTCCCTTAATGTAGTGAGGCAGAGGAAGACGCCTGATGACCTGCTTTGACTTCCACATGGGTATTGACAGCTGCACGCAACCATACACCCCACACACTCATCACACGCATGTACCACACACACCCCCACTCACATACATGCAAAGATAAAAGGATGGCATTGCCAATCACGGCAATAAATGCTAGCCTGATTAAATGCACCAGCCCCTTCTCTTTTCCCTTCTTGGCTCTGACAAACATCCTCCAGAAGCAAATGTTAGCTCGGACAGTGTATTTGGTCCGTGTGGGCAGCCTTTAGCATCACTGTTGGTCACTGGTAACCCTACAGGTACCTTTCCAGATGTGTGTCCGTATGAGAGCTTTGCATGGGTAGACCAAACTGAGGTCTCCATAAGTGTTTCTAGTAGGACAGGTGCCTCAGTGTGCTGTGAGGTAACCAAGCAAGGACTATGTTCCTGACATGCCACACTCATGACACACAGCTACCCGATTGGTGGTGACGGTAGTCTCCTTGACAGAATCTCGAATCACCTGGGAGAGGAGGCTCTGGGCTTGCCTGGTGGGAGGGAGAGGTGGGGTGTATCTTGATGGAGTTATCAAAGTGGGAAGACCCATATTGATTGTGGCTGTGTTGGAAATAAGATGATAGAGTCAGCTTTCAATATATGGTTCTGCACCAAGTGTCCCAGCACAGAGACACAGCAAGAGTGGCTGGAGTGTGTATCTGGCCAATGCCATGGTTCTTAAAGTCTGAATCCCTGCTTTCTTCTCCTGTAGACTGGGGCTTATCCCCTTCCTGTATTCCCATCTCATTGGTTCAGTTCACAGTACCTTACCTAGTGGATAGCTGCGGACTTGAGACTTCCCCCCTTTCTTGAGGTGGGCTCGGTTACATAGCAGAGTGTCTATAATGTTCCAGTCTCAGATTTTTAAAACAAGCAGACACTAAATGCCACCTAGAGGAGAGAGAGACCTGGATGTCTACTTTCTGTAATTTTGATTAATTCTAAGTGCATCTCTTATTGAAAATAGACCATCCTCTGTTTCTTACAACCAGGTCCTAGACTCTATGACATGGAGAAACTAAGCTGAGTGATAGCATGCCTTGATTTCCCCCACCATGATGGACTTGAACGGTGAGCTAAAATACATGCTTTCTCCCCTGGGTTGCTTTTGTCAGAGTATGTTATCACAGCTACAGAAAAGCAAACTGAGATATTTACCATAAAACCAAACCCTTGTGCCCCATCAAGCCTTGTATGACAGCAGCCCCAGCCGACATCTGGACGTCATCCTGTGATGTATCTAGATCATGACTGTCGACATGTTTGTCAGTGTGAACTAACTCTACTTTAAATGAAATACAACATGGTTTATTCTTAGCCAAATAAGAAGGATAGTGGCTCTAAGACAAGATTCAAGTTACTCCAAATAACATTTTCTATAAAAGAGAATGAGATTTTACAGCTAAAGAACAAAGAAAGTCATAGATCAGGATATTTAACAACACAGTGGAAGGTTATCAAGTGGGCCTCCTACAGCAGGGTTGGAATCCTCTACCCATGTCCCTTCCATATGAAAGTCAGAGGTCAATCTCAGGAGTGGTCTTCAGGCCCCAGGGGTCTGCCTATCTCTGTCTTTCCAGTGCCGGGATTAGAAACACTTGCTGTTCCTGCCTTCTTTAAAAGCATGATTCTAAGGATCCAGCACAGGTCCTTGTGTTTGTGTGACAAGCACTTTACTGACTGAGCCATCTCCCAGTCCCAGGGAAATACTCTCTATCAGATCTTATGCATAGCATCCTCTGTTGTAGAGTTTCTAGAAGCTCCAGGTCTATTAAGCCGAACAATTCATTATGAGACATTTGCATAATAGTCATGAGACTGTTGAGTGAGATGGAGATGAAAAGTAAATGGCTATTTTATTAAAAGATTTATTTTTAATTATGTCTATGCATGCGTATTTGTGTGCTTGCATGCCAAGTGCAGGGCCCATAATGTCTAAAGGTGGCATCAGTTCCCCTGGGACAGAAGTCTTAAGTCATCATGCGCTATCTGAATAACATAGGTGCTGAAAACTGAAGTCCGGACCTCTGCAAAAGCAGCTGTGAAGGCTACAGTTGTGTTGTAAGTTTAAATTACTGTGCTTAAGAGATCTATAAAACAAAAATGCCTCTATCCTGTAAGCCCCACTTGCCCAAGGACAGATAACTTCTAGCAAGGCAGGGGGCTGTTATTTACGTAAAGTAACAAGCCACGTGTTTTCACTTCTGTAACCAAAGTTGATTGCCCCAGCTGTGCAGGATATGCTTGCCCACACTAGGGTGAGAGGTACATAAGCAGGAAGTACCTCAGGATGTATGCTTGCCCCCAACTGGACAGAGGTAGGAAGTGAGTAACCTCACAGGTTTTGCCTTTCTGAGCATCATACTAATATGGCCATTCTCTGGGACTCCAGTGTGGACCTGTCCAGTACCCATCTTCTTGGACAGTATTTAATAAAGCTTATTTCAAATTTGGCTCAAAAAATTGTGGTAGTGGTCTTATTCTTGCCTTGTGGGATTAACACAACACTGTGTTAACTGCCAAGCAATCTCTCCAGCTCCTACATGACAATTTTTAAAAGGGTTTAAGATAGTCCAAGTTAATTCCGGGTCTAGATCTGTAAAGTTTCATCTCTCCACATCGACGATGCTACAGCTGAGGATCAATAATGTTCTGGATCTTTGCTTTACGTGTGGCTTCTTCAGAGAACTTCAGCTCCACCTGCCAAGGGTCTTTTTACACTCTAAGGTGGCTGAGGGCTCGTTGACCACAGGCTGAGAGCTGGCTGCCAGGAGAACCGACTGTACATTGGAAGGTTAGGACTTCCGGTCCAGTACTTTCCACCTTCCTCCAGGGAGAAGAGAGTGGCCGAAGGTTGAGTTGGTCAGCAAGGTCAAAACCTTTCATCTGTACCTTTGATCTCAGCACTGGAGAGGCAGAGGAAGGCAGGTCTCTGTAAGTTCAATGACAACTTTGGCTACATAGTAAGTTTGAAGGTAGTCAGAACTACCCAGTAACACTTGTCTCAAAAAGAAAGAAAGAGAGAAAGAAAGAAAGGAAGGAAGGAAGGAAGGAAGGAAGGAAGGAAGAAAGAAAGAAAGAAAGAAAGAAAGAAAGAAAGAAAGAAAGAAAGAAAGAAAGAAAAAGGAAACATTTGATCTGGCCTGTCAGGTAGCCCAGCGGGTAGAAGCAATCTCCAGGCAAGCCTCGTGGCCTGAGTTGATTTCCGGAATCCATGGGGAAAGAAGAGAACTGACTCCTAAAACCTGCTCTCTCACCTCCACATGCATGCCATGACACATACATACATACATACATGTAAACACACGCATATGAGAATAATTTTTAATGTAATGAAAATTATTTAAACTATCACACCTTATAATAAAAGCCTAAAATGATGGAGTTAGTTCACCCCCAACTCTGAGAAGACCAAAGTACCTGCACTTAGGGACCTTCTGAGCCCCACCCTATGAATTTCTTCATCTAGTGTTCATCTGCAATGAAATAAAATATATCATTAAATATTTAAAATATCCTTTGTTAAATGATTTCATTAAATATTTATAATATCCTTTGTAATAAGTCTGCAGTAGTTAGTGAACTGTTTTCATGGGTTCTGGGAGCCACTTTAACAAATGAGCAAACCCCCAAAGGGGGTCACGGGAACTCTGAACCAAGTGGGCCGGATGTCGCGAGCCACGTCGCGTTCTGTGACTTGTGCTTGGCATCTGAAGTGGAGGCAGTCTTGCAAAACTGAGCCCTTAACTCGCAGCCCCACACTAAATCCAAGCGGTGTCAATTAAACTGAATCTGAGGATAGCAAGGTTTTGCCTGTAAAGAACTGGACAAAAGGCTCCGGGCTGGGAAGTCGACAGTGGGCGTATTGTAACGGGTGAGGACAGCAAAAGCTGCTTTTCCTTCCCTCACTTCTAGGGAGGTGCAATGTGCTGCCCTCGTCCTGGCTCCTGGAGATTTTAACTGCAGAAGGGTGGGAGGCTGGCGACATGTTTTCTACTCTAGGCAAATAGGCCACGCTTGTCTGCTTGTACCCTTCCTTCCTTTCTTTTTAACATAACATTTTATCTGTTATTTGGAAATTTCATAAAACACCCTCTCACACTCACTTTTCAGTCCTCCCAGCTCTTCCCCCAGCCCTGTGCCTCCTCTCCCTCAAAAAAGGAAAAAAAAAAAATCCAAAAAAAAAAAAAAAAAAAAAAAAAACAAAAAACAAAAATAAGCACAAGTCCAATTTGTATTCCCAGATATTCAGGGGAACATGGTCAGACTTCCAAAGGCCAGTCCCTTAAAGAAACCTGAGTCCTTTCCCACCCCCACCCCAGCCAGAAGCCACCAGCTGTGGAGAGCTAACTTCAGCATCCCTGTCACAGTGGCTTCCCATCTAGGCTGCTACTTCTTTGGTAGGTGGGGTGGGGGAGGGGAGGTTGCCACAGAAGTCTTCTCTGTCTCTCTTTCTCAACTCTATCTGCAGCCATTGATGCCACTTCAAAACTGCCCCTCACGGTCAGTGCGGGCATGGGTCATGGACTTCCACATGGTTTGTGGTGACAGCAAGGACATCTACCTGTCCTCCAACAGCAGCAGCATGTGCTCTGGACCTCAGCTTGGTCTCTGATGGCAGTACAGAGCAAAGACATCAGCACAGCCATGGGCACCATGGATCCCAGCATGGCCCTCGATAACAACACACACCACAGACATCAACACATCTTCAGGCAGCGGCACAGACCATGGACGTCTACATGGTCTTTGGTGGTAGCATGGGCCAGGGGCATCAACCCAGCCACCAGCTGCAGCAAGACCACGGATTCCAACATGGCCCTCGGTGGTAGCACATACCATGAACATCAGTCTCTTCTTACAGTCAGAGCCTGCAGAAAGAAATGGCAAGGCCCCTGTGGAAAGCCTGTCAGTGAACCTCAGAGTCCCCAAATGCAGGCATTCCAGAAGAGTGGCATGCATTATTTTCATGCCCTAAGGAGGCTTACAGAGTTCACGTTGGTACATCCCCCACCTGTATAATGGGTACACCTTAACCAAATGTGCCTCTCCTCACATACACCCTTAGAGTCACACATTCCCTCCTCACAGTCCCCTCCCCTTCCCCTGTCACCTAGGGATTGAGAAATGAGGGCTGTGCACTGCTCATCAACCACAGGACCTGAAACCTCCCACCTCTCCTGAGACCAACAGGAAGGGACCATGTTCTGCCTCCATCTCAGCTGTCTTCCTTCACTAAGGTATTGGGTTTCAAATCTCCCCAGAGGCCCCTCCATGCTGCTGCCTGCTTGGCCCTAGTAACTCTCCTAATAATTCTCTTATCCAAAAGGACAGTCCGCCTCAGTGTCCCCCTTGAACCTCAAACCCCGAACCTTTCAGTAGGGAACTAGGAACTTTGGTTGCTGGGGGGGCCATGTGGTGGGCAGAGTGTTGTCCAACAGCTTCTAAAAACGGGGGAAGCCCTACAACTAGTGAGGTGAATACCAAGGCTCTGGAGACTAACAAGGCTCACGAGGCCCCTCCCCAGAGTTAGAGGCAGAGTGAAGGCCAACTGCCTGGAGAAGGTCTACCTGCCAGCTACTTGGAGGCTCCAAGGCTCGGCTCCCTTGAGTTGTCGCCCACAGCAGAGTGGCCTTTTTAGTGATGCCCTGCCCGTGAGTTACCTGTGCTTCTGTAAAACAAACAAACAAACAAACAAACAAAAAACAAAACAAAAACAGCAAACTCATTGCTCTCCACACTGGACTGTGGAGAAATCGGTATTTTGGTCTGTTGTTAGAGCCCTGCCTGGAGTGAGTATATGTGTGAAACACAGTTCCTTGGAAAAAGTCTCTCAGAACATGTATGCTGCTCTGAGATACTAACATGGAAATATGAACTGATGTTCCCAGCGGGGGGAGAGGGGGAAGAATCTATGTTATAGATTCTTCAAGGCTGATTAGCACATATAAGATTGAAGAGTTGTGATGTGGCAGGTCCAGAGCTAAATTATATTGGGCTATCCTTAGCTCTCTTAATAACTACTCACTGTCAATCCTTGTATGAATGAGAATTCCAGGAAAGACTGCAAAAGATGGCTGGCTGGTTTAAACCTCAATATGGACAGGTTGGGTTGCTGGAGGTCCAGAGTCTAACAGCAGCTACAATTTATCTTTAAACCCACCATTCCCTGCCTGCCTCTGTGTCAGACCTGTGTGACTAACAGATGTGTGTTGATGTTAGGTTGATCTTCCTCTGAGTTTCCTATGGCGCTGAGGTGGGGCAGCCTGGGATCCACAGAGTTCTCTGAGTTGTATAGAATGGCAACTGTCAAACTGTGCCTAGCCTGGAATTACTCCATATTACAAAGCAACAATTCTGAACCGAGTTTCTCTTTTTTGAAATTAGCTCACCAGGAAACACAGACTGATACGTAACATACTCGTGCCAATAAGGAGTGACCCCTGGGACTGTATCAAACCGTATCAGTGACACTGGACACATAAACTTATCAGTCACATCAGCTATGAGCACCTCACCTGGACTCTGACGAAGGAGCAACCCAAGACCGCGGCATGGCGAGCATGCTCACTTGTTGCAAAACTTACCCCAAGAAAACTGCCACAGCATGCATAGCATGAGAACTGCTGTCTCAGTCCTGAAGCCCAGCTCAAACGCTGTCCCCTGCCTGGAACACTTGGCCACTTCAAATTGACACTTGGGCTCGCCTGCCTGCCGGCTCTACACCTCGCCAGAGGTTTATAATATAAGACTCTGTATCTGGATGCCCACAGAGGCTTTTCTCACATCTGTGCCTACATGCTACTTCAGCCTGTCTAACTCCGCAGCCTCTTTAAACCCTTCTAAGCCAGCCCACACCACGAGTGTCTGCAAATGTCCACTGTATTAGAGTGAAGCATGTGATCAGAGAGTTAATATTTGTATTATTATTGTATATATTACTTACATAATACTGTATAAATATTAATACTTTTTTCTTAAAATATCTGTTATCGTTGAAGAGAATGAACTTTTTCCAGACCTTGTAGCCAAGTTAATAATATGCTGTTAGAGCATTTAAGAGCATGGGCTTAACCCGCTGACTTACTGTGTACTCAACTTATCTACGTTTAACTTGCCTTAAAGAGAACAATGTAACCAGCCTACTATGCCTTGTACTTGACATAAAACCAGCTTGTATAACCTAAAGTAATGCATAGCATTAATCTTAAGTTACGATTCTTCCACAATCCATACTCAGAATAGTGTGTGTGTGTGTGTGTGTGTGTGTGTGTGTGTGTGTGTGTGTTGTGGTAAGCATTCGCTGAAAGTAGCCTTACACAACACAATACATACCCATCAGTGCTGGAAGCAACACATGCCCGGAGCTAGATATCATCTGTGTGTGGTTTTGAGTGCTGTGCTGGGTCAGGGAAGTAGCTTTCTCCTTCGTAAGACTCTGTTAAAGATTTCTATTTAAAAAAAAAAAAAAAAAAAAAAAAACTCCCTTGTTCCCTTCCCACACCACGTTTCCTGTGCAGTTCAATATACACAGATCAAAGCTCTGTTAGAGACAATGTGCCGCAGACATTCAGACACCGACTCAACAGACTCAGGCAGCAGTGACAGACCAGACACTCAACAGACAACCAAGGACAGCGCAGTAACTACAGTCTCCCAACAGGCAGACAACAGACAGGGCAGGAGAGAAGTGGAGATGTCAAATTCAGAGACTTCTGAGCAAAACTATTCAGAGAGGAGGTGCCTGTCTCCGGTCATTAACACGACACAATGCTTGTGATGCCCCTCTGAGGTTATTTAATTCATCAACTGACGCAAATGTTAGTCACTGAGGTTGGAATCAAAGAACTTGTGACTGCCAATGGCCACATCTAACAAATGAAGTCACATTACTCAGTGACTTACAGCCAGTGAAGCTGGCATGGGTTGTGAGCCAGTAGTTTCCCGATTATAAATACGGCATTGTACAACGACACAGACCTGTCTGTCCATCTACACTCTGACACAGCTCACTCACAAGCCCAGGGAAGGGAACTTCTCCCCTTACCCCAAAGGTTTACATCAGCTCAAATAAACAGCCAAGAGACCAGTAGGGGGAACTGTTTGTTATGTAAGCAATGAAGACCTGGGTTCAGAGGCAGATTCATAGAGATCCACCTTCCTCTGCCTCCTGCCTGCAGGCTGGGATTAGAGGTATTTATCACCACAGCCAGCCAAATTTTGTTTCTGTAATGGGCATTCCACATTTAAGTTTTGAAAGTAAAATTAAAAACTTAGCAAATAAAGGGTGAAATGGCCTGAAAATTCTGACACAAAAGGGTTTTTCATTTACCAAGAAAATGAAAAATGAAAAAGAAAATGAAAAAGCCACTTCCGGTGTCCTGCAAGCTGGACATTACCCCAGAGGCCGGTCCCCCTCACTGTGATGTCATCACTCAGCAGGGAAGAAAGAGAAGAAAGAGGGAATCCACATACAGAGACAGATATGAAAATGAGGCACTGAGGGTCCGTGGCAGAATGCTCACCAGCAAGGGCCTGTGCTTAGTGTATAGCTGCCAAAATAAATAAATAAAGCAATAAAGGGGTGTCAAGGTGGCTGTGTGGGTAAAAGGACTTGCAGACAAGTCAATGGCCTAAGTCCCCAAGCTCCACAAACTGGCAGGAGAGAATCAATTCCTGCAAGCTCTCCCTCAGTTCCTCTGACCCTGCCGTGAGCCATAGCATACGTGCACACACAGACACAAAGAGGTAAGCAGATAATGTGAGGTTTTTTTTTTTTTAATGATTCATTCTTTTTACTTCATTCTTTTTTTAAGAATTTTTATTTTATATATATGAGTACACTGTAGCTGTCTTCAGACACACCAGAAGAGGGCATCAGATCCCATTACAGATGGTTGTAAGCCATCATATGATTCTGGGAATTGAACTCAGGACCTCTGGAAGAGCAGTCAGTGCTCTTAGCTACTGAGCCATCTCTCCAGCCCTAAATGTGAGTCTTTTAATAAATGGACACATATATGCAGGAAGTAGAATTACAATGGTTTGAGTAACACTTTTAAAACCCTTTTTAAAACCTTTCATTTTCATTTTATGTTATGTGTGTGGGCGTTTTGCCTTCATGTATGTCTATGTACCATGTGAGTGCCCCATAGCCTTGGAGGCCAGAAGAGGGAGTTAGATCCCCTGGAACTGCAGTTACAGATGGTTGTGAGCCACTGTGTGGGTGCTAGAAATCCAACCTGAGTCCTCTTCTAGAACAGCCAGTACTCTTAATTGTTAAGCACCTCTCTAGTCCCCAAATAACACTTTTAGACAAGCACTTACTGTAGGGTAGAAACTATGTATGCATCTATATACACCCAGTAAAAGCAGTACTTTGACTCTCCTGAGATGGGGTTTCATATAGCCTAGGCTGGCCCACCTTGAACTTGTCACGTAATGGATGACCTTGAGCTTCTAACACTACTGTCTCCAGCTGACAAATGTAAAAATTTTAAATGTATAGGCCCCCATACCTACCTGGAACTTTGACTTTTGAGTGTTAGTCTTTTCTTAGGCTAGAGGTTAAGACCTTTTTCTCTCTCCTGCTGCTGGGTGCTGCATACCAAGGTTTGGAAACAAGGTTTGGAAAATCCCAGGAGTGAGCTCTTCAGCACCAGAGAGAGATAAACCAGGTTCCAACCAGGGCTGGAGATGTAGCTCAGTGGGCAGAACACTCTCCTGGCATGCACAAAGCTGTGGTTCCATCCCAGCATCACAGGACCAGGCTTGGTGGTGTCAGAAGTTCAGAGTCGTTCTTGGCTACATTGCAACTTTGAGGCTATCCTAAGATACAGGGACTCTGTCTCTAAAAGGACAGAATAAAGAAAAAGAAAAACCCAGACTTTGTAGTAGCTGAGTTGCTAGGCTGTCAGCTAATGGCAGGGCCCTGGGCACAGTGAAAGCAGGCTGCACTCAGTGTGGTGGGCCAAACTCGTTCAGTGAATTCTCTACCGATATTTTCTTGTACAGATGGGGTGGGGGGAGGGTGAGAGCGTGCAGAGGCCCCAGGAGGATGCTGGTACCTTCCTCTATCACTCTCTACCTTCTTCCCTTGAGACAAGGAGTTGGTGTAAGCTGGCAGCCAACAAGCTCCCTTTCTGTCCCCACTGGGGTTACAGGCACACCTGGTTTTTAGTGTCTGATGAGGATCAAAACTCAAGTTCTCCTGTTTGTACAGTAAATGCTCAGTGAGGAAGAGCATCTCCCCAGGCACACTTACTCTTGTTGTTGTTGCTGCTGTTGCTGTTGCTGTTGTTGTTGTTGTTGTTGTTGTTGTTGTTGTTGTTGTTGTTAAGATAGGATCACACAGTGTACCTGGCTTGTATGGAACCTACTATGTAGACCAGGCTGGCCTTCAACTCACAAAGACCTACCTGCCTCTGCCTCCCAAGTGCTAGGATTAAAGGTATGCACTACCATACCCAGTTACTTTATTCATAGCCTTTGAGTGAAGGTAGAGTAAGCATGATGTAAGCCCAGCTGATGCACTTGTATGGGTAGACATAGATGTGCACGATCGTATATGCATAGGCTATTTCTAGAAAAATGTGCAAGAGTTGGTGTCGTTTGTTGTCTCTGGAGGTCAGATTGGCGTCAGCTAGAAGACAAGCAACTTTTCGCTATGTTTTGCTTTAATCAGGTGTGTTATTACTTTTTGCCGTTGGAGGGGATTTGGGTTTTGTTGGTTTTGTTTTGTCTGGGGAGGCAAATTTTTAACAATAACAAAACCAAATGGCAGTGACATCCAGTCCTTGTACCCTCTCAGAGTCTCTCATAACTTCTGATTTACAAGTAGATTAAATACCAATGAAGAGTGGTCCCACAGGGCTGGCTATGCACCAGCTCAGCTCAGTGACAGGTGAGGTGGCCTTTGATTGCTTGAGCTCTGCCGCCTGAGGTTCCAGACCCTGTCCCTTACCTCTTAGCCTCGTGGCCTGGAGTCAAGCATGTGGCCAGAGAAGAGATGTCTTCCCTTCCATTTCTAGGAGCAAAGAAAACCCTCAAATCTAGACATAGTGGTCCACACCTATAACTTAGCACTGAGGAGGCCAGGGCAGAAGGATCTCCAGTTTGTGGGTCAGCCTAGACTACATGCAAGGATCTTGCCCAAGAAGAAAGGAAAGCAGAGTCTGGTAGTCCAGATCACAGCTCTCTGAGAGTCTGAGCCAGAGCAAGAGGATCACAAGGCTAGTTCAGGGCCAACCTGGGTAAGTTTGCAAGACTATCTCCAAACAAAAAGAAATTTTTTTGAAAATTAGGAAGTACTGTGGTTATAGGTCAAGAATCTAGCATGTGTAAGGACCCACGTTCAACCTCCAGTATTTTGGGGTAAAATAAAAACTATTGAAGAGAGAAAGAGGAAAAGGAAAAAGGAGATGCCCCATAGCTACTAGAGGACTCTACCCCTACCCGCCCCACCCCCGACACATACACACAACTTACTTCACTAGACAAAAGTACATCATGCATACATAAACAAAACCATCTCTGAACAAGAAAAGAGACTACCTTGAACTTCTTAGAGCAAGCAGGATGTCCAAGCAGCTGCCCGTCTTGAAAATAATATTCTTATAACCATTCTCATTCAGAAACTGATTATTCTTATTACTGTTCTCCTCCAATCCCCAAATCAAAACTCATAGGTAACACAATCCACCTACAAAGACACATTTCAAAAAACAATCAGAATGAATCCTCATTGTAATAAAAACGGAATTAAAAGCAATTTATGACCTAGGGGCATAGCTAGGTGGTACAGTGCTTGTCTGGTACAAGCAAAGCCCAGCATTTGATCCCTTGTCCTACAAAGAATAACAACAGCTTAGAGCAAAAGAATAGCTTTTTCACCAAGCAGCTGCTCAGGGCCCTGCGAGATGCTCTGAGGGAGCCGGGTGCTTGCAGATGCATTGGAAATGCCAAGGCTGAGCCAGTGTTAGTACACAGGGATGCAGGGATGACGCAGCAAGCACAAGGCCACTGCCATTTACAAAGCAATGCTCTAAGGTGGGAACAGCTCCGGATGAAGCTTTCAACAATACATAATACAATTGTCCCTTGGTTGACACAGTGGCTACATTCCTAGTTGTGTCTGGGTATGAAAACCATGCTGGATACTCAGAGCTTAAATGTCACCCAGAATGATGTTTGAGGTTTTAAAGATTTTCACCCTGCATGACAGTCTTATGGGGCTTCAGAAAGTAGCATGGCATATCAGGGTTCTTTCAATGTGAAGCCCATCGGTGGGTTGGGGGAGGGGGTTAGTTGGTAAAGTGACTGCTACACAAACATGAAGACCTGAGTGTTTTTCTAGCACCCATGTAAGAAGCCAAACCCGGAGAGGTGAGACAGAAGGATTCTTGGGGCTCAGAAGTGTAGTTAGTGTAATTTAAAAACAGAGAGATTCCAATGAAAGATTCCCATCTCAAAAAATAAAATATACATCCTGAAGAATGACATCTGAGGTTTACCTTTATTCCCCACAGACATGCACACACACACACACACACACACACACACACACAAAACCCCATTCTGTGGCATGTTATCCTGACTGCTAATTAATAGAGGCCCCGCCCACCACTGGCAGTGCCATCCTGGGCTGGTGGCCCTGGTTTGTATAATAAAGTAGACTGAGCAAGCAGTAATGAGCAAGCCAGTAAGCAGCATCCTCCATGGCCTCTGCTCTAGTTCCTGCCTCCACATTCCTGCCTTGAGTTCCTCCCTCTGTGATGGAGTGTATCCTGAGGGTTGGAAGTTGAAAGTTGTGTTTGGTCATGATATCTCATCATAACACTAGAAATCCTAACTAAGATGCTCCCCACACCTCAAAGCTCCCACCCATTCCTGAACACACTCTTTGAGATCTGCTGATGATCAAGCAGCTTCTCCCAGTCCATGTAACATCACAAAGCTGCCTGAACACCTGATTAAAACTGGGTTATCCCCTCACCTCGGGGTTAGGGCAGATATGCAGAAGAGGAGGCAGAAAGAGTGTAAGAGCCAGAGGGGATGGAAGACTCCAAGGAAACAGTGTCTTCCAAATACAACAGGACTGACGGACGTACCTATGGACTCAGAGAGCGTGGCAGCAATGCACAGGCCCAAGTAAGGCAATCAATTAAAAACAGAACAGCCAGGCAGTGGTGGTGCACACCTTTAATCCCAGCACTTGGGAGGCAGAGGCAAGTGGATTTCTGTGTTCGAGGCCAGCCTGGTCTACAGAGTGAGTTCCAGGACAGCCAGGGATACACAGAGATAAAACAAACAAACAAACAAACAAAAAACAAAGAGTATCTTCTCCTGTATTTGTTTATTTACTTATTGAGATATATATATATATATATATATATATATATATATATATATATATATATATTCCTAGAGTTGATCTCAAACCACAGTTTACCCCTTCTGCCTTAGCCTCTCAAATATCAGTAAGGATGAACCAAAGGCCCTGGCAATATGTATTGTATTTGGCAGTGGTGCAGGGGGAGGTAGGGTGGGGATGAGGCAATAGAGTCTTATACACCTCAAGAAGGCCTTTAACATTTTGTAGCAGTGAGATATTTCCCTTGCAGTTCCAAGCCCCTCTGCCTCCATCTCCTTAGTCCTGGACAAGGCCCACCAAGTATAGTTTTGGAAGTACCAGGGCCTAAACACAGGGCCTGGTCTCTGCTAGACCTAGGTGTTCTACTTGTCACACTGCTGTGACAAAATGCTTGATGAAGCTGGGTTGTCACAGTGCATTGGCTGGGGCAGGGCTATAAAACCTGAAGGTGCCACCCAAGTGATAAACTTCCTCCAGTAAGATTCAACCTCCTCAAACCTTCTCTTAAAGTGCCACCCACTGGGGAGCAAAATGTCCAAACGCATGCACCTATGAGGGACATCTCACATTTAAAACTTAACACAAGCACTCTGCCACCTCAGCCACACCCTTTACACAGCCTGGCTGTGTAAAGTTGAGTGCAAGTAAGACTGGCTGGCTTCACAGCATGGCAGAACTCTATGGGAACAGTCAAGAAATGGTTTCAGGCCGGGCGGTGGTGGCGCACGCCTTTAATCCCAGCACTTGGGAGGCAGAGGCAGGTGGATTTCTGAGTTCGAGGCCAGCCTGGTCTACTGAGTGAGTTCCAGGACAGCCAAAGGCTATACAGAGAAACCCCGTCTCGAAAAACCAAAAAAAAAGAAAAGAAAAGAAATGGTTTCAGCTCTGCTCTCGTCTGTCTCAGCTCTGCACTATCAGACTCAGAGTGACAGACAGCCTGGGCAGTAGCTTCACAACCACTTTGCAGCAATTATTCCTGGTAGCGTTCTCAAGGGTAGGAGCACAGCCATGTCTAGCCCAAAGTTCACCCTTTCCTAAAGTTCTTCTCCCTGGCTCAGGCCTACACTGTATCCTAGAGGAGGGTGGAGCAGGCTTTTCCCCCTCTCTATCACTCCCGATCTGGATTCATCAGGTTTGGCTTTTGCAGTCTTGCACTTTGGTCTGTCTTTGGTTTCCTATCTAGGGTGAAAAGACTTCTGCCCACATCTCTGCAGGGTTAGTGTCACAGGGCGGTGCTAACGGAGCAATCTTCAAACTCGGCCACATTCCCAGCCCTTGTTGGATTATTTTATCTTTGTGTGGACACCAGCATGTGTTTACACAAACTAAGGCAACTACGATGCCACTAACAGATAAAACATTATGGGACCAGTGTCTCTAGGCATCCCTTATTCACCGGATGTCATTATGCAATACGTGACTACATAGAGAAAATACGTGCTATTTGGTAATTTTGTTATTTACAGAGATGTCCTCATTCTTCGTGTATTATTCTGGAACTTTCCCACAGATGTCAGATATCTTTTCAGCCTGGTCTCACATTCTCTTGGCTTATTTGTGCACAGCAGTTACTGTGGCAACCAGCTCTTTCCAGGTGTGACTGCCAGCTTCCCCTTAGCAACACCAAGTAGAGCTATCTTCCTTTCCACCCCGGCCTTCCTATACTAGCACATCCAGAAGTTTCTGGGAAGTGACTGTCCCTCAAAAAAGTCCTTGTCCAATAGAAAATGGAACAGAGACTAAACATTGCACACCTCCAGGTCTGCGTCAGATAATTCTAAGACAAATTCCACTTGATCTTGCTGAGAGTCCCCACCGTGATAACTGACGGGTCAGCTGTCCCACACATTTCTCCCAGTATCTCCCAGTGTCACCCATGGAATCACTTCCCAAGATAAATTACCTGAAAGCAGTCTCTTATATGTCATGTTCTTGATAAAATCCAGACCAAAGCACCAAGTTCAGAATATTGTTAAAAAAAATGCAAATCCATGTTGACCAGATACAGATCCCACTTGCACTGTCTTCGAAGTGTGCCCAGGAACTCATTATAAGAGATGGTTTCTGAGCTTTCATAAGGTCAAAACTATCCCTGTTAACATACCAAGAGGCTGTTGGCCTCTTATCCTCACACAAGCCTACAGTGTTTTCAAGTGGGGACATCAAGTGACATACAATGTTCAATGCACTCTATACAGGAGAGGCATCAGAATTCAGCTAGCTCTGCCAGTCACAGAGGCTGACCTGAGCACAGCACCTCTGCACCCTTTCTGTGTAGTCCAGCTGCAACTTGTGTAAGAGGACCATCAGCTCTTCCCTGAACATGGAGCAGAATCTGTCCATAAGTACTATTGACCTAGTGTCTTCTGCAGGGTAGAGCTGACTCTTCTATGGTTTCTCTCCATTGCCGTTGTGGTATTTGTTTCCCTTTGTGCGTGTGGGGTGGGGGAATGTATTGTGCTAGGTACTTTTATTCTTATCAAAAGCATTTTATCTAGGTCCCCAATGCTATCAGTAAGAAGTCACTTACAGTATAATACTACATTTTAAATTTTGTGTGAGACATACATGCAGTACCTATAGAGCCCAGCGGAGGAAGCTGTATTCTCTGGAATGAGAGATACAAGTGGTTGTAAACTGCCAGACAAGGGTGCTGGTAGTCTAATTCTGGTCCTCTATAAGAGCAGGAAGTTAGACTGAGCAGATCCCGGGCAACAGCTCTGCACCTAATCTCACAGAACCCAGAGGAAGCAGGGCTCCCAGGAGCTCTAACCCAGGGAGTATCTTATGTAAGGAGACAGCAACACCCGCCCCAAACAGGGAGTAACTGGGACCCACTAAGACACATGAATTCACTCCTGGCCGGGAGCACTGGTCCTTTCTGGTCTGGGCCGGAGCACTGAGCAGATCTTGGGCCTCAGCTCTAACCCCAGTAGTAACACCCATCCCACACAGTTCTGATACAATCAAGATAATAGGAAAGACAGGCTCCAGTCAGAGACAGGGCAGGTAGCACTAAGAAGATCCAGATGGCAAAAGGCAAACACAAGAACATAAGCATCAGCAACCCAGGGTACTTGGCATCATTAGAACCTAGTTCTCCCACAAAAGAAAGTCCTGAATTCCACATATCACCAGCAAAGCAAGATTCAGATTTAAAATCACTTCTAATGATGATGATGGAGGACTTTAAGAAGGACATAAATAACATTCTCAAAGAAATTGAGGAGAATACAGGTAAATAGGTAGAAGCCCTTAAAGAGGAAACACAAAAATCCCTTAAAGAATTACAAGAGAACACAGCCAAACAGGTGAAGGAATTGAACAAAACCATCCAGGACATAAAAATGGAAGTAGAAACAATAAAGAAATCATAAAGGGAGACTACCCTGGAGATAGAAAACCTAGGAAAGAAATCAGGAATCATAGACACAAGCATCACCAACAGAATACAAGAGATAGAAGAGAGAATCTCAAGTGCAGAAGATATTATAGAAAATATTGACACAACTATCAAAGAAAACGCAAAATGCAAAAAGCTACTAACCCAAAACATCCAGGAAATTCAGGACACAATGATAAGACCAAACCTAAGGATAATAGGTATAGATGAGAGTAAAGATTCCCAACTTAAAGGGCCAATAAATATCTTCAACAAAATTATAGAAGAAAACTTCCCTAATCTAAAGAACGAGATGCCCATAAACATATAATAAGCCTACAGAATGCCAAATAGACTAGACCAGAAAAGAAATACCTCCCGTCACAAAATAATCAAAACACCAAATGCACAAAACAAAGAAAAAATATTAAATGCAGTAAGGGAAAAAGGCCAAGTAACATATAAAGGGCAGACCTATCAGAATTACACCAGACTTCTCACCAGATACTATAAAAGCTAGAAGATGATGGACAGATGTCATATATACCCTAAGAGAACACAAATGCAGCCCAGGCTACTATACCCAGCAAAACTCTCAATTACCATAGATAGAGAAACCAAGATATTCCACAACAAAACCAAATTTACACAATATCTTTCCACAAACCCAGCACTACAAAGGATAATAGCAGGAAAGCTCCAATACAAGGAAGGAAATCATACCCCAGAAAGAGCAAGAAAGTAATCCTCTTCCAACAAATCCAAAGGAAGATAGCCACAAAAAGATAACTTCACCTCTAATAACAAAAATAACAGAAAGCAACAATCTCCTCTCCTTAATATCTCTTAACATCATTGAACTCAATTCCCCAATAAAAAAGTTACAGGATAACGGACTGGATACATAAACGGGACCCAGCATTTTGCTGCATACAGGAAACCCACCTCAGTGACAAAGACAGACACTACCTTAGAGTAAAAGGCTGGAAAACAATTTTTCAGGAAAACAGTCCTAAGAAACAAGCTGGAGTAGCCATTCTAAAATCTCCATCCTGAGAACACAAAGGGAGGGACTCATGGCTCCACCTGTATAGGTAGTTGAGGGTGTCCTTGCCTGGCATCGGTGGACGTGGAGGGCCTTGGTTCCTGAAAGTTTGAATTCCCTAGTGTTGTGGAATTTGAGAGCAGGGAGTCAGGAATGGAAGGATGGTGGTGAAAGGTCCAGGACTCCCCAGAAAGGGGGTCCACTTAAGTCATAGGATAGCACGCACCCAAAGGACACACGAAAGACCGTCTTGCTGTAAAGCACATGAGGTGGTTTATTAAATCAGAGCTCTGGGCCAGCCCATATCCCCATATCTCACATAGGGGATAGAGGGACTGACCTCGTGGCTCAGTGGCATAGCGCTTATATATGGGCGGGGTAGGGAAAAAGCGAACTTTCGCGCGGGTGCACAGGATTGGTTGTTTTACCTTTTTTGAACACTAGTAGGCCATACCATGGGGCAGGGTGTAGTTCTTCCCTTGGCCAGCCAGTTTCTGGGATGTTCTTAACAGGCCTTTGTACTGTAACTCCCCCTCCTCTGTAACTAATTAGATGGACCCAAACCTGCTGGCAGGTGCTTTTCTGCCCAAGGTCTAAGGCGAAAAATTTACACATATTTCATAAGATGGCCTTTATAATTTTTCACTCTACAGTGGGAGCACACCCTCATAGAAATAGGAGGAGGGAGATGGGATAAAGGGTTTTGGGGGGAATGGGAGAGAAGATAACATTGGAAGGTAAATAAATAAAATATCCAGTTTTTTAAAAAACCAGATAATGGGTCTGGCAACTGTAGTTGAGCAGTCAAGACTTTCTGTCAACAATTTATTACAGGGATTTCATATAATCCTCAAGGACAAGGTATTGTGGAAGAGGCCCATGGAACTTTAAAAAGACTGGTGAGACATACTGTTGCTGAGACAAAAAATGATGTCAACCTGTGAGCTTGCTGAGTGACCTGACAAGGGTAACTGGGGAGCTGTATTAGACATATGTTCCTGACCCACCTTTGCTTGCTATATCCCAGATGGGACAAGCTGCCTTGCCTCAAGTTTTTAGACCTTGTGGAATAGAGAATCAAGAAAAGAAATTATGTCTCTTGTATTCTTCTTAAAGATGCCCAGCTTTTAGAACTCAATCATGTACTGGTCTAGAAATCAATCCAATATGGGAAACAACAGTCTATTTTTGGAAGACTGGGTCTGGACTTTGCCAGAGACATATTTTGAAGCTAGCTGTAGCTTGCTATGATGTTAGGATAGCAAGAGATAAAGTTGGGACAGGATCTGGATTTCAAACAAGGGTTAGTGCATGTTTTAAGGCTCTTTTAATTATCAAGCTAATATTGGTTTTGTCTCTTCTACAGCATTTATTGTAAGTTGCATTGACCATATAATTTCCATATATATATAATATATAATTATATTAGTGTGTTTAAACTTGGCATGTCTGTTATGGGGGTCTCTCAACCAGCTTTCGTCTCACTGCCCTGAGTATTAGAAAACCTTGATTCTCTGAAAAAAGCTTGAAAGTACTGGAAGAAGTGAGTTAAGCTTTAAGCAGAAGCAAGAGAGTAGCAGGCTTGATTATTGCTGGTATAACAGCTTTAATTCCATTAATTGCTAGCACCACTGCTTCTGCAATAGCATTGACACAAGAAGTTAAGACAACTATTTTTGTTAACCATCTAGCAAAAAAATGTTACTAATGTATTGAGTATACAAAAGGATTTATATAGGCATCTGGGACAACGAATGATGCTCTATAACCCATTCAAATTATCTGAAGGAGGTTCAGGGTTCAAGAGTTAGAAGCCATCCCAAGTATCATGACAAATACCATTGGAGTAGTGTTACTTTTGAAATTCACAATGATTGTCATTATAATTAGAAAAAGGTTTAAAGATACCTGTAAGATATTTGACATAACTCTAACACCTCTCTGGGTGTATTAACTTTGCATAGTGAGATTATGAATTTAAAGAATGCTGCTCTGTTGACCTTTGATGCTGCAGATAATGCTGATAAAATTATCCATGGCCTGAGCTCAGTGTTTCTATTTTGGACAAACCTCAAGAATGGCATATATAGCTTGATCAGGCTAGCCCTTCTTGTCCTGGAAATACATTTATTCCTGCCCATCATGTTAAAGCTTATCTTTAACAACATCAACATGTTGGCAGCCAAAGTACATGGCTTAAACCTGAAAATGGACCCCCAGACAGACAAAGTTATTAAATTAACAAGCTGGCAAGGCAAGGATGAATAAAATTCTGCACAGAGCCTTACCAACCCAAGACAGAAATACATTGCCTTTGATAATGCATATTCCATGATGGGTAAGGAAGGCATTCTTGTCAGAATGACCTAAGACAGGCTCAGTCTTGTTAACAAAATAAAAAAGGGGGAGAGGTGGAGAGCCTTTGGTGCTGCTTGGCAAGAAGCTGACATGGGCCAAGGACAAGGAAAGGGGCTGCTTGTCAGGAATATGACATTGGCCAAGGAAAAGGAAGTAGGCTTCAAGCAGGAATCTGACATTAGACTAGAACAAAGAAGTAATTTCAGCTAGAAGTCTAAATCATAGAAGTAATCTCAGGCAGGAATCTAAATATTAGGCCAGAACAAAGAAGTAATTTCAGACAGGAATCTAAATCTTAGGTTAGAACAAGGAAGTAGGCTTTAGACATGAAAATGACCTTGGACTAGGATAGGGAAGTACGTTCAGATACTTTGGTCATCCTGATAAGCCTTTAGAAACAGTGATCACAGGAGTGTTCATGTAACTGGGGTTAATGCCTTGCTTCTTATTTGACTATTTGTGTTTATTGTATCGCTTGTTCCTCGACTATTTGTATCTACTGTAGTGCTAGACCCTCAACCTAGAACTGACCTTATCACATGCATGCAATCAAAATGGTATAAAAGCATAAAGGAAGAGGGGTATAGGATAGGGGGTTCTAGGGAGGGGAAATGGAGAAAGGGAATGACATCTGTATTATAAATAAATAAAACATCCAACAAAAAAAAGAGCAGGAAGTTATATAAACCACTAGCCACCTCCCCAGCCCTCTAATAATACTATGATAGATAATACTGTGGGAAGCTCTTCTGTGTTCCAGGTTGTATCTCCATATCTATTGTACCCATTCTTACAAAATTGTTCTACATTTATTTACTTATTTATTTATTTATTTATTTATTTATTTATTTACATCTACACCATGCTCTCATGTGTGAACATCAGAGGACAACTTGCGACAGTCTGTTCTCTCCTCCTACCATGCAGGTTAGAGGGATGGAACTCCCCCCTCCAGGCTCTATAGCAGTACCTCTTCCTGCTGAGCCATCTCTCCAGCTAACTTACCTTTCCTCATTGATAACATCTGTTGGTGAAGACGTTTCTGTTCAGTGGTCTGCTGAGGTCAGACCTAAGCTTTTGGCTTATTGGTGCGCTACGGTGCATGTGTGCCGGCACACACCTATGTGTGCGGTTCTTACTGCTGCATCTGCTACACGCAAGAGTAAGTTCCAATAGGCCTTTCATCCCTAATGGAAATGTTTATGTCTCCCATCAGCCACATGGGGCTGTTGAGCCCTTCAAGTGTGTGCAGTGGACCAAAGAACTGCATTAATAATTCCATTCACTTTTAGCAAATTTCATAGCTACAGCTGGCTAGTGGCCTACTGTAGTGAAATTCTGCATCCAAGTACAGTGTTTAATCTTTTTTTTTTTCTAAGAAATGTGTTTCAGGTTAAAAATATTCCTCCAGGTAACACCCACAGGTTTTTGCTGTATTGAGTTTACATTTCTCTTCAACCTCAAAATTATGTTATCCCCGTTTATTCGTACGTCTTTCTAGGTAAGGTAGAGGTGTGTATGTGGAAATGTAAGGGTCGTGAAACCTGGTGGTGACTTTTTAGTTTCTCGTTTGTTCATGGCTGGTTCTTATCAAGCAGTTCTCCACACAAAGCAGCTGCCGTCAGCAGCAGACCGGCCAGCAATACCTGCTTGCAAGAGCTCATCATGATGGACTGCCAACAGTCTCTGACAGAAGAGGGTCATGAGGAGAGGTCGTATGTAAGTCTGCCTGATTGCGTGTGCCTCGGGGTCCCGAGCGGCTCTGTAATGTGCATGCTGCATGAGGTTGTGCAGCCCTGGAGAAACCATCATCCACGCTGGGGGGAGACCCAGCGCATTGCTTTGTAAGCAACACCTCTGTAAATAAGCCTAACAAACTCACTCGTTTCCCCAGATGAACCCTTGAGTGGAAATAAAGTTTGGTTTGTTCTTGGGAATTTATGGAGAGGGGCAAGTGCTGTTTATGTCTTCCAGGGAAGAAATCTCAAAAGAACAATGTTGTCAATGCCGGGGTTGTTAGTATGTCTTGGTATAATTAAGGGTTTGCAGCTTAGCATACATGTTCTAAATAGCCATATATGTGTGGTAAGAAAGTGTACTCTTTCTACATGTATACCTACAAAGCAGAAAAGGTTACATCACCCAGCCTGACCTTTAGGCCCCTCATCTATGCCCAAGTTGGAGATTCTGAATACGCATACTCCAGGCGGTCTCCCTGATTTCTCTTCAAGTCTAGTCATGTGTGCATTCTTATATCTTTCTCCCCTTCTTTAAGGCTCCAAAAGGAAGACTTCAGCCTGTACTGTTCTATCATCCTGAAACTATTGTCTTTCAAGGGCAAAGCTCTCTGCTGCATCAAGTGGCTGCAGAGGCACAGGGACAAGCAGCTGAGCCATCCATCCTGCCTTAATGATGCCAGGAAGGAGGCAAGTTCACAGGTGGGAGACTGAGACAGCTGCTACTCTCCGAGGAATACAAGGACAGACAAAGAATGAGAGGGAACAAACGGAACAAGCTCCTGCTCCCCCAACCCCGTGCTAGGGACCAAACGGAGGACTCGGGCATGTTGGTCAAGTGCCCATCCCATGTCTTCATCCCCAGCAGAAAAGATTCTGTTTTTTTTTAAGGTGACACCAAGAAGTAATTAAGGACTGGCTCAGTGGATAAGAGGACTTGCCACCAAGCCTGAGAATCTGAGTTCAATTCCTAGGACCCACATGGTGGAATGAGAGAGATCTCCTCCAAGTTGTCCTCTGATCTCCATGTGCAAGTCATGATATGTATATGTCCTGTGCCCTCACTCAGACAAAGGTGCACAGACACAGATAGATGATAGATAGATAGATAGATAGATAGATAGATAGATAGATAGATAGATAGTCCCAGGACTAGGGAGGTAGATGTAGGCAGGTCAGAATGGTCAGCCTAGTCATAAAGGGAGGAAAGGGAGGGAGAGAGGGAGGGAAGAAGGAAGAACAGAAAGAAGGGAGGGAGGAAGGGAGGAAGAGAAGAAGGGAGGGAGGGAGGGTGGGAGGGAGGGAGGAAGAAAGGGTGGAAGGGAGGGAGGAAGGAAGGGTGGGAGGGTGGGAGGGAGGGAGGAATTAAAAGCAAGCAGAGCACAGCAGAGCAAGAGAAGAGGAAGCCGTCTCTGACACAGTCCACCCTGTGAAGGCTGCCTGGCTTGAGTGTTGCCTTAGTGACTTTACTGTCACAATGACAATAGCATATTGGACACAGAGCAACTTCTGGAATAAGGTTTTTACTTTATCTCACTTTCAGGGAATATATAGTCTATTATGGCAGGGCAAGCAAGACAAACTGAACAAGCACGAGGTCAACCTAGCAGTCAGGAAGCAAAGAGCAGGAAACCAGGAAGTGAGGCCAAACTATAAACCTTCAAATCCATTCCCAGTGACGGACTTCCTCCACCTCCAGATCTGGCAGCTTCCCAAACAGTGTTACCACCCAGGAACCAAGTATGCACACAGGTAAGGGACATTTCATGTTCAACTACAACAGATGTGGTTTGCCCCCTAAGGCTCTTGTGGCTTGGTCCTCTCTGTGGTGATGTCATGAGATTAAGGTGATGCATGACATTAACTGTCTCTGTGTAGGTGAAGAATGGATGGGACGGCTGGTCACTTGTTGTAAGGATCCATGATTCTCAGAAGACTGATACCCCGGACTCAAATAGTATATAAATGCAAAGAGTGTTTTATTCTGCAGAAGTCCAGTATGCTGGGTTCTACCACCTACAAAGATGGAGAGACCCCCAAAGTGAGCTCACAGGACCGATTTAAAGCATATTAGGAGAATTCTGGGAAGAGGTAGATAACGCTCTATCTTCCAGAACCAATGCTGGGGCCTGGGAGGGCTGGAAACCGTTGCTGGGAAGTCTGGAAACTGCTGCTGATCCATTGTCCTTGCCTCAGCTCAGGTGGTGGGGCAGCTTCTGAGGCCTGGACTTGATCAGCTCTTGGAAACAGAAATTTAGGCCTAGTCTCCTGAATTGCCAATTTGAAGCCTGTCATGGAGTTGGTCCAGCCTTCTCACCGATTGTTTTCTCGTCTGGTGGGGGTGGCTGTTGAGATTCTGGGGCCTCAGACAAATGGAAGCTGCCAGAAGAGAAAGGTCAAAGTGGCACGGAGGGGTGGAAAGTCAAAGGGCTAAACCAGGGTCTTAGCCCAAAAGAGTGGACTGTGAGATGACTAAATAGCCCTGTCCGGGCCTGCTCCTAAGCACGCTGATCTGGAACGGAACCTTCTATTTAAAGGCAGTGGGGAAGACACCAATATTTGCTATAGCCTGTGATCAGCCAAGATGTAAGAAATTCCCTATCAATCTGAAAGGGGCTGATAGCCACACAAGGAGGTTTTCAGGTAAGAAGCAAGCCGAGTGTGCATGTCGCTGTGAGCATGTGGTGCTCAGAGGACAGCTTGTGGGACTCTGTTCTCTCCTACCTTGCTGCTTCCAGGATTTGAACTCAAGTCATCTGGCTTGGCACCAAGATCCCTTATCCACTGAGCCTCTCACTGACCTGAGCGAGACCTTCTGACTGGTTGGGACGCTCCATGAGAGAGCCAGGGATCTCACAGTCATGCACAGAAGATGATCAGGTGATTTCCCAGTTTTAGCAGCAACAGAAAGCCCCATGATGGTGGCACTGGGTGTCCCCTCACCTTACTTATTGTATGTTGCTGTGGTGGTTTGAGTAGGTTTGCCCCCGCCCTATAGACTCCTATGTTTGATTGCTTGGCCCATAGGCAGCAGCACTACTAGGAGGTGTGGCCTTCCTGGACTGGGTGTGGCCTTGTTGGAGGAGGTGTGTCCCTATGGGGGTGGATTTTGAGGTCTCCTATGCTTAAGCTCCACCCAGTGTGGAATCTTAGTCTCCTCCTGACTGCCTTCAGATCCAGATGTAGAACTCATGGCTCCTCTAGCATCATGTCTGCCTATATGCTGCCATGTTTTCCATTGTGATGATAATAGATTAAACCTCTGAACTATAATCCAGTCCCAGTTAAATGTCTTCTCTTGTAAGAGTTGCCTTGGTCATGGTGTCTCTTCACAGCAGTAAAATTATAGGTAAGACAATTGCATCAGTTTTCTCATGATTACAACAAAATCACTAGCAAAATAGAGATTTAGAAAGAGTTTATCCTGGTGGTGGTGTTGAACACCTTTAATCCCAAGACTCAGGAGGCCCCAAAAGATCTCTGAGTTCGAGGCAGTCTGATCTACAGAGAGAGTTCCAGGACGGCCAAGGCTACACAGAGAAACCATTTCTTGAAAAAACAAAAACAGGGGTGCTGGAGAGATGGCTCAGTGGTTAAGAGCACTGGCTGCTCTTCCAGAGGTCCTGAGTTCAATTCCCAGTGACCACATGGTGGCTCACAACCATCTGTAATGGGATCCAATTCCCTCTTGTGATGTGTGTGAAGAAAACTACAGTGTACACACTACCGTAAAGAGAGAAAGAGAGAGAGAGAGAGAGAGACAGAGAGAGAGCGAGAGAGAGAGACAGAGACTGGGAACATGTGGGACCTGGGACTTGGGTGACAAGTAGTCCTTTTATACATCCACACCAGATTATGAGGTGGCAGATAATGGCAGCATATGATGACATAAGTCGTTGCTAGTTTCCTGAGAGAAGCCTAGCAGAATCGACTGTAAGCTAATATATGCCAGCGGCTCCATCTATGGATCCACAGGGGAGACATCATCTGTGCTGGGTACAGACCTTCCAGTGTGGCTCCATAAGCCCATCCATATTCTTGCCCATAATCCTTTGCCCACTGCTCTGTAAATAAGCCTAATAAACCCGTTGGTTTCTCAAAGAGAACTCCGTTCCTTGGTTTGACAGTGGTTGGGACTGTAGAAGGGGGAGTAGCCATTGTTTACATCAGCCACAGGAAAGGAGATTTAGCAACAGAACAACCCCTCTTGCTTTTTCACTCTTGCTTGTCTCTTTGATTGCCATATTGGGGATGGGTGAATGAGCCCTGCTTACTGGGGCTACCAAAGTCACCAGGCTTTGAACCTAAAAGCTCACATAACAGGAATACCCCCCTGAGAGCCAATTCAGGTTGCTATCTTGTAGCAGAAAATTAATGGTATAAAGAGATATCAGAAGAGAAACAGAATACCTTCCCTGCCTGGGCTACAGGAAACGAAAGCAAAAACAAAACAATCAGAAAGGCATGAGAAGAGCCCAGGATGCACAGGAGTAAGTGAATGCTAAGTAATGGTCAGAACTCACTGGCTGCGTGTCCCTGATCCAAAGCTATTCATGGCTCAGGGCTGTCTCAGTAAGAGCTCAGACTTAGACCTGTGCCTTTAACATTTTGACACAACACAGTGGGTTCTTCATAAAGACTGGGGTGGGAGTAGTTTCCATGTGTTCTAGCTTCATTTCTGCTGCTGTGATAAAACTCAATTTAGTAAATAAAGGGTTTATTTTAGCCTATGATTACATGTTATAATTCATCAGTTAAGTAAGTTATGTCACAGTGACAGAAGCTTGAAACAGCTGCTCATATGACATTTACAGTCAAAAGCAGAGAAAAACGAATGTATGCATGCTCGCCTGATTGCTGGCTTGCTTGCTTGCTGGGCTCAGCCCCATTTCTCCACTCATAGGCAGTTCAGGCTCCCCTAACTGGGGAATGGTGTTGCCCACATTGAGTTGGGTCTTCCCACGTCAGTTAATGTAACTAAGATAATTCCTCCCCCATCATGCCCACAGGCTAACCCAAGATAAAAATTTCCTCTCTGGGACTCTCTCTCCTAAAGTACATATTTTACATACCAAAGCAGACCTGGCCTTCAGGTTCTCCCAGCATCCCTCAGTTCCTACCTGACATACCCTGCCCCAACCTTGAACTTTCCAGTCCAGGGGCTGAACTTGTCTTCCCCAGACCTCTTCCCTATATAATCCAGACAATTCTCCAACTCTCCAACTCTCTCTCTTTCTCTCTCTCCCTTCCTCCCCTCCTCTTCCTCTTCTTCCTCCTCCTCCTCTCTCTGTGTGCACACCTTTTCTCTCTTTCTCTTCTCCCTCCCCCACCCCTGTCCCCATGACAACTCCCCTGGCCTCAATCCTTTGGGCCAGTGAACCACCTGAGAGCAGCTTCCCAATAAACCATCCTTTAATATATTCTAACTTAGGGGCTGTAGAGATGGCTCAGCAGTTAAGAGCACTGGCTGCTCTTCCAGAAGTTCTGAGTTCAAGTCCCAGCAACCACATGGTGGCTCATAACCATCTGTAATGGGATCTAATGCCCTCTCTTTTCTGTTGTGTCTGAAGACAGCTACAGTGTACGCATATACATAAAATAAATAAATCTTTAAATATATTCTAATTTGGCTTGAATTGGCTCATTTCACTTGCAGAGAAATAACTGACCAATGCCAAGCTGACACAGCCTATCCTGTCCATGACCCTTCCCCCAGAAAACCAAGCTTCCCCACAAGACCTGCCTCCTAGACGATCACCCAACGTTCTTCATTCTTCTGCTTGGTACCAAGGGAAGCTGTGGCTTGGTGGCTGTGCTGAGGCTTGAGTTGGAAGACAGGCTTAATTTTAAGATGAGGCTTTAATCTCAGCAGTGAAGACAGGCAAATGAATTTACCACCAGGCTTTTTCAGCATACAGGGCCTCTGTAGCTGCCCAGCAGGGTCAGATGCTCCCCTGGTCACTCCTTCCCACTGGGCAAAGCACAGGGACTCAGATTCTGTCTCACTGTGACCATCCTCCTTCCCTCTGCTCCCAACCCCCCACCCTGCATGCAGCCCCACTCCAAGGAAACACTAAGGGCCCTTTTAGCTCCTTCTCCTCAGGAAACAAAGGCTCTTGTTACAGCTGCTGGTAATTTCCGGTTCTTTTTTAACAGTTTCTCATCACTCCTGATCCTGACACTGTCAGCCTGTCTCTGGCAGACTACTCAGAAAGCAGCACACAGACAATAGCCCAGGGAACAACTCCACTCCTTCCGGACAAGGATCCATTTTTCAATTATTTTGTTATCCCATTTAGTTAATGAGCAAATCTAGTGTCATCTCATATTTTATGGCCATGAGCAGACTCGTGGTGATGGGAAAGAGTTCAGACCCTTGCTGATAAGGGACACTGTTCCTCTGAGCGTGCAGGGACCCGGAAACTTCCAGACTCTCCTCTCTCTGAGCCTGTGCATCTGCCACCACCTTTAGGACCTGCTTTCTCTTCCCATGACCAAATCTTCCCCCCTGCCCACTTCTGGGCCCTCTTCTCCTCAGAGAAACCAGTACAATGAGCACCCTCCACAAAGCTTTCTGTTACTGGGCTTAAGGTCACACAGACTGTGCCCCTAGCAAGCCAAGTTTGGTTACCTATCCTCAGAAAGCCAATTTTACTTAAAGAAGGAGGGGTTTGTTTTGGTGTACAGGTGTGGGGGGGGGCAGTGTATTGTGAAGGGAAGACAAGGCTAGCAGCAATAGCTTGAAGCCTCTGGTCATGTCACTTGCACGTTCAGGTAACTTGAAGCAGCTGGTCATGTTACAGCCACTCAGGATGCAGAGAGAGAAGGTGCAGAAAAAGTCATGAGGTGAGAGAAAAGTATGACCAAGGAGGCAGCAGAGTGGCTGTCAGGAGACTTGCAGCCTGGATCATTTGCCCAGGAAGACAGGCGACAGGAGCAGGACCCATCCCTTGAGAGACGAGCCAGGAGCTAGTCAGCATCCTGCCTCCAAGTTACAGAAACTCGGGCTCCTTCCATCTGTAGCACTGTCTTCTGAAGCATGTGGCTTCTGATGGTGCCAAGGCTCAAGAAGCCAATTGAAATAGCAAAATTAATAGTGAAACAGGAAGAGAGAGAGAGAAAGAAAGAGCTTTAGTGTCCACACTTGAAAGGACAAATAGATTTAGTGATTCATTCTCCTACCCCCAAGCCATCATTGGAGGTTCTGAAATAAAGTTAAAGTTTTAGTCAAAGCCAGAGTTCTGAGTAGCTCTTCAGTCCCAGGCAAGGCGTGGTCCCACCACCATTGTCTCTCTCTCTCTCTCTCTCTCTCTCTCTCTCTCTCTCTGACAAGGTGTGAATCTCTTTCCAGAGAAAAGTTCCATCTCTGGCCAGCCCAGACTTTATGCTTTCTCTTCTCACAGCATGGAAAATCCCCGGGGGAATTCCCCTGTCTTGTGGTCCATTTTGACAATGGTCTCCTAACCAAAGTAAGGAACATGGCAGTCTCTGTCTATTCACACTTGCCATTTCAGTTATACTTCCTGCCCTGTTCTGCAGCAATGATACCAACTGCCTGTAAGTGACACTTTCTATGATAAGGTAAAAGGTACCGTGTCAAGCACTTTCCTAAGTACTCTGTCTGTCTTAGTTCTATTGCTGTGAAGCGATACCTCGACCATGGAAACTCTTTAAAAAGAAAGCATTTAATTGGGAGTTGCTTACAGTTTCAGAAGATTCATTATTGTCATGGCAGGAAGCATGGCAGCATGCAGGCAGACATGGTGCTGGAGAAGGAGATGAGGGTTCTACATCTGGATCCTCAGACAGCGGGAAGAGAGACACTGAGCACGACTTGAACATTTGAAACCTCAAAGCCAAACCCCAGTGACAGACTTCCTCCAACAAGGCCACACCCACTCCAACAAGGCCACACCCACTCCAACAAGGCCACACCTCCTAATCCCTATCAAGTATCATCACTTTCTAATGGCCAAGCATTCAAATACATGAGTCTATGGGGATCATTCCTATTCAAACCCCCACATAGTCCTTACAACAACCATAGAGACCAAAGAAGCCAAGTGATTCCTCAAAGGCTACAAAGGCATCAGAGGAAGAAGCTCAAATCCTGAAACCTTTGCTCACAATCATGACCTTAGTTAGCCACCACAGCCACCAGAACTGTCCCAAATCCAAGGCCAAAGATCTTTAGGGCCTCACCTTCCTTGAGTAAGATTTGACCCCTATAAAGCTTGCCTTTCCTTATCTCATACTTGATGACCTTCTGGCTTTTTTCTCTACTAGTAGAGAGATGGATGGACAGATAGATGGACAGACAGGTAGATAAATGGGCAGGTGAATAGACTGATGGATGCAGGTATGAGTAGACAAACAGGTGGATGATGGGTGATGGATGGATGATGGATGGATGGATAAATGGATGATGGATGGATGGAGGCATGAATGTTACAGGGAGATGGTTGGTTGCCTAGAGGGAGGATGGATGTGTGTGGGATGGACAGATAGATGGATGGTTGAATGATTGGATGTATTCATGCATGCATAGATAATTGGATGCATGGACCAGTATATGGTTAGTTGGATGGGAGGAGGCTGGATGAATGGACAGGTTAAGATAGACACATATGGTTAGCAGCCAGTTGAAAGAATGCATACCTCAGAGTGATCTATTTGGGCTACTGCCATTTCCTCTTGGCTGAGCAATGAAAACACCACAGGGCTTATCAGCTCCAAATGAGAGAGAGTACATGGCCAGAGGGAAGCTCCCGTGTCCCCCCTTCACCCTGACAGTTGTTATCCTGAAGGCTAACAGGCCTTTGAGGCCAATCAGAAAAAAAAGCCCTGGCATATGTATTCAGGAAGTTAGCGCTTCTAGCACAATTACAGAACTATGTAGAAAGCTTCACAGCCACTGGGCAGCGCCCTCTCAGTGGGCTCTGAGGAACGTGGGCACACTCAGGGCACTTTTCCTACCCCACCACCCCCATTACAAATATTCCTACATGGGACAAAGGGCTCAGGGCAGATGCGGGAAAGCCAGAGGATGCAGAAAACACAAGAGGACACTCTTGGATTTCAGAATGGGCCTTGGGGATTATGGGGGACATTTTCCTGGGCAGCAAGCAGTGTCCCATGATCAGATAGGCAGATGCTCTAGCCAGGGACAGAGATAGAAATGAGAGGTAACATTTGTTGTCTACATACGTGGCCACAGTGTCCTGCTAGGCAGTCTCCAACTCATGACCTGGCTGCTTGTGACTCCTGCCTGTCTCCCCTCAGCCTCCCTAGATTCAGTGAGAAGCCCATATCTCATGCCAGCTCATCAGAGTCCCCATCTGTGAATGGAGCCCTGATAATCTTTGAAGGGAAACAGATTGTTGTGAGGGACAGCTGGGGTTTCAGATTGCTTAAATATACATGCACATGCACACTTGCACAAGTGCACAACACACACACACACACACACACACACACACACCTCCTGCACCCTGGGATTCAGACAAAAGCACAGGTTCTAACCTAAAGGACCACACCTCCGCTCTGACGCTAGTCTCCCAACATTGTTTGAGTGTCTGCCTCTTTCATTTACTTGTGAGTATTTGGGAGAGATCTGTATTTCTTCTCCTCAGTTTCATCTTTCAGAGAGACAGTTAGAGCCAGGCACAGTGGCATAGACCTGTCCATACACATCCCCAAACCCCACATGCACTCAGAAATCAGGCCATACCTCCATATACTAGCTAGTTTTATATCAACTAGACACAAGCTGTAGTCATCTGAGGGCCAGACCACATCTGCAGGCAAGACTACAGGGCATTTTCTTAATTAGTGATTGATGGGGAGGGCCCAGCCCATTGTGGCTGAGGTCACCCTAAACTGATGATTCCGGGTTCTATTAGAAAGCAGGCTGAACAAGCAACATCCCTCCACCCCTCCGTGGCCTCTACACAGCTCCTGCCTCCAGGTTCCTGCCCTGTTTGAGTTCCTGCTCCGGCTTCCTTCAATGATGAACAGTAATATGAAAATGTAACCCAAATAAACCCTTCCCTCCCCAAGTTGTTTTGCTCATGGTGCTTCATCTCAGCAGTAGTGACCCTAACATTGTCACCTCCTCTGCTGCTCTGGTCTCTATCTCAGACCGATGTAACAGGAAACAAACCTGATTCCTTATCTCTGCTGCCTACACTGTTCTACAGCTCTGAACACATGACCTGATGCCTCTGCCCTTAAACTGTCTGAACCATGGCCAGACTCTCTACTCCTAGGAAAAGTTAAAAAAGCAACACCCCCACTGTCTCCCTCTCTGTCCCCCCACTTCAGGTCCCCCTCAATGGGTCCATGACACTATTGCTTCTTCTGTCACAGGAAGTGAAGGTTCTTGATGTTTCTATAGCATCTATAACCTGCCTCACATCTGCGCCATGCTGCCTCTGCTGTGATGTACTGTCCCTCATGATGCCCCCCTACCTCAAGGTTCCATGCCCCTTGTGGTTGTGAGTCATCCCCTCACTTTTAGACACCCCCTCTCTTTGAGACAGGGGCTTTCTTTGAGATAGCCCTGGCTGTCCTGGAACTGGCTATCTAGCCCATGCTGTCCTCACGGAGATCCACTTGCCTTTGTCTCCTCAGTGCTGGGATTAAAGGCGTGCACCACTAAGTTTGGCTGATCCTCCTTCTCTTAGTGAAGCCTAGTTTGTGAAGGAAGCCACTTACCACAAGGCTGTGTACTAATGGTGCTGTAGCCCATGTACTGAGTCCAGGCCTTCCGCCATGAATCTCTGAGCAAGGCCCAGTGGGGTTACACACGAGGAAGCAGGCTCAGAGAGAGGTGTGATGAGATGTCTAAGGTTAATGACGTAGACTGGAGCTGGCATGGTGGTCCAAGGTGGTAATCCCTGCAGCATGTGGAAGGATGAAGCAGGGGGATTGCTAAAATCAGTGCCAGCATGGGTTACATAGTGAGTTTGAGGCAAACCTGGATTACATAGCAAGTCCCTGTTGAAAGAAAGAAAGGAAGACAGGAAGGAAGGGGGAGAGGGAGGGAAGGAAAAACCGGAAAACTATATTTAAAAAGAAAAGAAGGGAAGGAAAGAAAGAAAAACAATTTAAAAAGAAAACTGGAAGTACATGTAAAGAGAAGGAAGAAACATGTCCTGTTGTTGGGAGACTCTCCTACAGAGTCCACACCTTCCGCCTTTATATGCAGATACATAGGCACTGATAATAACATTCGCTGCTGTGGCGGCTGCGGCGGTGCTGGGTTTGTGGTTCAGTGGGTAGAGTGCATGTTGGAAGTCCTAGGTTCTATCCACAGCACTACATAAAACTGAGCATGAGGTACACACCCATAATACCAGCACCTAGGAGGTTGAGGGCAAGAAGATCAGAAGTTCAAGGTCATCATTGGCTACATAACAAATTCAAAGCCAGACTGGACTAAAAGAGATCATGTTTCAAAATACTGAAGATAAGTGGGGGGAGGAGGAAGAGGAGGAGGAGGAGGAGGAGGAGGAGGAGGAGGAGGAGGAGGAGGAGGAGGAGGAGGAGGAGAATGGTGGTGATGGTGATGGTGAGGAGGAGGAAGAGGACTGGAGACTAGGAAAGGGCCTAGATATTCCTAGATTCATCAACAATGGTGAGGACTCACCCTGTGATAGTCAAGGTCTACCAAGTGCTTGTTGGAAGCCTACCTTGCCCACTTTCACCCCTCTCCCATCCAACACACCTTTCTAGGACCTAGTGGCACCTCACTCACCCCCTGGGTCACCTTTCCAACTGACTTAACCTTAAGCCCATGAATAAACAAACTCAATTCTTTCATCTCTAGGGGAAGAGGCTGGGCTAGTGTTAACAACCAGGTTGTAACCAAATTCTAAAGAGGCACATGTGCCCCTCCCTTTGGCTTTCAGCCATTGGACACAATGACTTCAAGGAACTGGAACGTCCCCCCAGCATGGAGTCTCTGCTCAGAGGGAGGAAGCTGAAGCCCTGTGTCAGCCATGGGGAGAGCATGTCTCTCAGAGAGAGACTTCACACAGTTCCGACAACCTGTCAGAGCACCTCCCAAGCAGGAGAGACTGGAGTTAAAGTGATGGTGGGTCGGTGCTGGGCAAAACCACACCGTGGCCAGGACTGCTTCGGTATGAGTAACTCTTGCTCCCTAGTTAAGCCTACACACCATGTCAGCACTCTGAAGACAGGGTTGGGAGCAAGGCTCATCAGGTCTCCTTATTTGTTCTTCTTCCCTGGGTGGCCACATTGAACACATTGCTTTTCTCTGCTTTTATCTATTAGTTTTCTGTTTAATTCATCTGCGGAGGACTGGTAGCTAAGCCTCAACTGCTAGTATGAACAGGCACCAGGCTCTGACTGTAATAAGTCTAATAACAGGGCCCTTGAAATCCCTTCCAAACTGGGTGTGGTGGTCATGCTCAGAAAGAAGTTTGGGATAACGAAGAGAGAGAGCCTCACTCCAGTTGAAGGGTCTCAACAAGCCACAACTTCATTCTTGATCAACAAGCTATGATCCAAGGGAGAGCTCTTGGGGACAGAACACGCATGTTGTTTTTATTCTAAGGCAAGTGGTGACTGTGTCTTTTTCCGTTTGGCTGACGTCGGTCTCACTCTCTTTCATTTCAGTTTTAAAAAACTGGCACCCAAGAAATGAAGGAAAAGAGAAAGGGGGTCATTATTTAATTCACTTAACCTCTGAGAATGCGGAAGCGCCTTTGTGTAAAATAAGGTTTTACTGGGAAGAAGGGATTAACCCATTTGCATTGGGAAACCAGCCCTAAATGTGGACCACGCCTTCTGGTGGCAGCCTACGGGGAAGAAGAGAGCTTTTGCTTTTTACCTGCTTGTCCTAGCCCTGCCTGCCAAGTTCATCTGTCCTGTCTCTCCTGTTGCTAAGGCATTCCTCCACTGATATTAGAGCCTACTTATGGGGATTCCAACATTGACTGAAGACCAGCTGAGACAGCCAGCCTCATGGACTGAACAACTACTGGATTCTAAGCCTTTCAACTGGGAGCCAACCACTGTCGGACTAGCTGGACCACAGCCTGTAAGACACTCTAATAAACCCCCTTGTGTATGTGTGCATGCGTGTGCGCATGTGCTTGTGTTCATTCTATGAGTTCTGCTCCTCTGGAGACCCCTGACACAGTTGGCATAAGCAAGCACTTTCCCAGTAGAATTCCACTTGCTCAGGAAATAGCCCAACAATTAGCAAGTGCGATTCCTTGAAAAAGATGGTTTTAAAATACTGTGTAAAGGATTAATGCTTTATATCTTTGTAAATTTCATTTTAAACTTGTGTATACCCATGGTATTTCTGACTTTCATTTCTTTACTGTTTTCAGTTAATGTGTCTGGCTATGCAATTATTTATATGCATGTTTTTTATGATTTTTTTTTCCAGATTTTCCTAGATGTACTGCTTAAGCAATAAAATCTATTCCAAAATGTAACAGCAGTCGGGAATCCGTAGGAAGAGGGCAATAGTGATGTCGTAGAAACCTTTATAAGAGTCAGGCTCACAGTTAGGGTCATATGTGTCTGTGTGTGCATGAAAGAGGCTGTGGAGTCAGAAGAAGGCGTCTGATCTCCCGGGTCTACGGTCAGTGTGGGTGCTGGGACCTGAACTCCCGCCTCAGTAAGAACAGCAAGTGCTTTTAAGCCCCGAGCTATCTCTCCTGCCCCTGAAACACTGCTTGTATGTTTATCTTTAACAGATATCGTGTGAAGCATTTAAAACACAAACGGCAGGGCTCAGTGACACCGTGTTGCCTAGCACGCACAGGTCTTGGGTTTCCATTCCCAATACTACCCATGGAACTAGCTGAATGAATGTTTACATCAAAGAAAATTCCAACTTACTTTCTGCTACTTGCCATAAAGTAAGGGGGAAAAACACTGTAATATAAATATTCCCAACTGAGAAATAAACATTTGGAAACTCTTCTAGCTATCGTGTAACTTGTCCTGGGGAGACAAGAATGAATGGAACCTTATGCTGCTGTGAGGGTCCTTGGCTCTGGACAGCTCTGGCCTTTTCTTGGTCACTAGCATCCTGGACTCATTTCCATCCTGGACTCATTTAGTATTATTCTGCTACACTGTGGCTAGCTGGTCCTAGAGATGTATCAAAATTGAGGTGTATGGGTCTTTGAGCCTACCATCCTGTGGCATTCTATACAGGGATTGCTCACTTCTGCTTCTGACACTAACATCTCAGAACCTGGGCCTCAGCAGTCCTAACAAGCCAGGTTTGACTACTCATCCACAAAAAAACAATTAGACAGGTAACCCTGAAAAACAGAGACAAGAGATTTATTCACTGTAGCCGTCGTAGGAAGAAGAGCAAGAAGGCCCAGTGATCCCTGAGTTCCTCGTCAGTAGATGAGTGAAGTTTAGCTTAAGTAGAGGGCAAGAAGTGTGCATGATTTAGCTGTCCTGGTCAAGGTGGGGTCCGACCCATGTCTGACACATCACTGTCTCAATGCCAGTTTCTCCCTTGAATTTGTCTGACAGGTTATGAGGACTGCCTGGAGTCTCTTTTCAGGAGACAAGCTCCCCTAATGGTACCACAGGGCTCCTTGCCTTTGCCTTTCCTCAGCATGAGATTCCTGGGGGAAATTCTAATTTCTCTGGGTCTTTTTCATCAAGAGTCTGATAGGCAAAGTGACTCTTTAAAGTATCTTCATTCCTGTCAGGAGGCTTGCAGCCTCACTACCTTCCCCGGGGAATTTACCTTTTTTCACAGTACACATCCACTTCCGTAGGGGGCGGTTCTGATGGTGAAGTCCTGTTTCCCAATTGGTTCTTGAGCTGTCAGTAAAGAAAGTCATGAGCCAATTGCTGGGTGAAAGGAATAGGTGGGATTTCTGAGTCCCTGGAGGAAAAGGAGCCGCAAGAAAAGAGGACAGAGTTTGCCATGCTTTGGAGAGAGAAGACCATGTGAGATCTCAAAATGGAGTGGTCACACAGGCCTCTCCTACAGGCGCGTGGCGGGAGAGTTTAGCAACTGAAGTTTATGGCACAGGTAGGAGGGATGGAGATAAGAAATTGGTAAGGGCATGCTTTTCCAGGAGGGGGATAGCAGTGCTCAGCGATTGTGCTAAGAAGGCAAGTTGTAAAGGAAAGACTGTGTGGATGCCTTTTGTTTACAGATTCGAGGGAAACTGAGTGCCTGGTAGCTCAGTCACCTCCCGGAGCTAAAGGCAGGTAGAAAGAGCAAAGCTACAGGCTACACACTTAACCTCTCCACTGTGATTCTGAGTGCCCCCAACCCCGCCCCAAATAATTGTCTCTGGAGCCATTGGTGTCTCATGAGTTGAGTGACCCCTGAGACAAGATCTCTCCTGTGAGGACCACGATGCCTGCTTGCTTGGGAGAGGGTTGATATCCCTGATTGTTCCACCAGCCAGTCATGACTTTGAGCCAAATACCTCTGCAGTTCAGTGTGCGTGTGCGTGTGCGTGTGTACGCGTGTACGCGTGTACGCGTGTGCCTGTGTATGTGTGTGTGTTCAGCCCTGAGGTCGCAGGCCTCAACCTGGCTGCAGAGATCCACTCAGTTCCCACCTGAATCCACATGTCTCTGTACCTGAGGGGGAAGGTGGACATGAGAAGGGAGGTAGCCACTCTACCCTTCAGCCAGTGACTCTCTTCTATCTCCAAGCCAAGAGGTCTTCAGGTCCCAAGAGGTCTCCCTCCCCAAGTCAAAGTTTATGCCAAGCTCCAGCATGAACTTCTTTCCCAGGGACTAGCTAAACGAGTAACCCCATTCTCTGCATTCAGAAGACCATACTCCAGCTACATTGGAACAGTTTCCTGCCTGGACAGGGCTGACTTACAAACAGTGAACAGGCAAGCATTGGGGCATACATTAATAATCTGAGATCTGAAGAGGCTAAGGCAGTAAGATCTGGACTTCAAGACTATCCTGGGCTACATAGTGACTTCCATGTCAGCCAGAGATACAGTCAAACTGTCTGAAGAGAGCAATGGCTAAGGGTGTGACTCAATAGTTAAAGCACTTGCTTAGCCTACACAAGGCCTAGGGTACTTCCTTCCACCAAGGAACAAAACAAACTAAAACAGACTTCAAGGCTCCAATGGCAAGTTTTCATACTTTATGAGAAACATTTCCTGAGCCAGGCACTCACAGGGTTGGCAACTAGACTGCTGTGTTCTGGAGACCTAGGCCTCCCATAGGGTAGGAAAGACTCTCAGAGGGATGTAAGGTGACCCCATAACCACAGGCATATATACATGCAAGTGCCTCAGCTATTTCCAACACTTAATTCTGTCTTAGTTAGGGTTTGACTGCTGTGAACAGACACCACGACCAAGGCAACTCTTATAAAGAACAATATTTAATTGGGGCTGGCTCACAGGTTCAGAGATTCAGTCCATTATCATCATGTCAAGGTGGGAGCATGGCAGTGTCTGGGCAGGCATGATGCAGGCTAAGCTGAGAGTTCTACATCTTCATCTAAAGGCTGCTAGCAGAATACTGGCTTCCAGGCAGCTAGGACAAGGGTATTAAAGCCCATGCCCACAGTGGTACACCAACTCCAACAGGACCACACCTGCTCAAACAAGAACACAGCTTCTAATAATGCCACTCCCTGGGCCGAGCATACACAGACCATCACAGATTCTTTCCTTTTCCTCTCTCCCTCCAGTGCCTCCTTCACTCTTTCCCTGGTACTAGAGATAAAACCCATGAGATGATACATGCTAGGCAATCCCTCTAGCACTCACACACACGCACGTGCATGTGCACGTGCCCGTGCCCTTACCACATTTGTATCTTAAATAATGATGTTACACTGGTAGTAAGCCATCAGGCAGGCAGGGGTGGGTGGGACTGTGGTACCACTCCTGCTTCTGGCTATGAGATAAGAAACCTCACAGTCATCTTTCCGAGCACCACAGTGCTTCCTGTTAAATGAGGTCACTCTTGAATCAGACTATGCTGAGGCTAAAGATGTACCTGAGGTTGCCCCTCTGCGGTCTCTCAGAGTCCTTGCTCTGTGGAGCCTACTCACAGTATGCGCTATATAAGAAGAGGGACTGTGCAGTAGGAAGCCAGCGGGTCTGTCCTGTGAAGTCCTCAGAGGCTCAAGGCAAAGTCAGCAGGAAAAGAGAGGGGGCACACCATCCCCAACCAGCTGCCACTATCCCTGGGTACCCACCCTAAGGGCAGCTTCATTTGCATGTCATTTGCATAACAGCACAAGTTCTCTATTCCCATTGGGTCTTGTTGCCTATCATTTCCTTCAGGCAGCCCTCCCTTCCCTAAAGGAGCATCATGGGAGATGACTCAGTTAGTAAAACACTTGCCTAATAAGTGTGAGGATAGGAGCTTGGATTTCCATAACCCACATAAAAAGCCAGGCACAATTGGGCACATCTGAGATACCAAAAGCGGCTTGATGGGAGATGGAAACCGGTGCTCCCTGGAAGCTGGAAGGTATGAAACAACTAGACTAAGTCCAGTTCATGAGAGACAGTCTAAAGGCTGCAAGCACCTAGGAAATGCTACCTTATGGTGTCTTCTGGCCATTTCACACACACTTACCAACGTGCATGGGCATTTGTGTGTGTACACACAAACACCACACACACACACTCACACTCACATACACACACAGACTCACATGCACATACAGACTCCCATGCACACACTACACACTATTACACACATGTAATGTAGAATCTGGAACCTCAAAGTCTGGCTCTTTAACCTGCTCCTGTGGAACCTTGTTTTGGCCTCCTGGGCTGCTCACAGGGAACAGTTTCCTCTGTAATCCTCTCCCCTGACTACAGAAAAGGAAAGCAAGAGCTGGAAGGCTTGCTTCAGGCAGGAAGCTGACTGGTGGGCAGCAGTCACCTCTCCCTCCTGCAGACACCAGAGGGATCTGATCTGGGTTAAACTGCGTCTTCAGTCTGGGCCAAGGGGCAGCTGCAGGCAGCTATTCTGAACTCTGAATATCACTCTAAGCCTTGGGGACAAGTTGCCAACCCACAGGACCTATTGTGTCTTCTGAAAAGCTTCAAGACACAAAGACTCATCCACCTGGCTGTTGCCAATTATCCCCAAATTTCTTCCATTTTGTTTTGGTTTGGTTTTGTGACAGTGTCAGGTAGCCCTAGGCTGTCCTTGAACTTGCTATGTTGCCAAGGATAACCTTGAACTTCTGAGCCCCCTGTTTCAATTTCCCAAGTTCTGAGTGCCACCATGCCTGGTTTGTGTGGCGCTGCGGATGGAAGCAGGGTTTCCACATACTAGAAAAGTGCTGAGCCAACTAAGTCACATCCCCAAACTTCCATTTAGGGTTCACTGTCTCACAGCTGGAAGGAACAGAGTCACTTCTGGAGTTAACATAAACAACTAGAACACAATGACGGGCAAGGCATGGGCTCACTGTCCCATGGATTTGACTGCCAACTGTGTCACACCACACAGCTGTCTTAGCCTTCTCATGCCTCAGGGTCCTTGTTTGAAAATGAGCAAAGTGACTAGAAAGATTAAATGAGAGAACATAGCTATAACACTTAATGCAAAATGCAGTCTCTGCTGTGTAGCAAGCAGACAAACCACACACAAGGTCCTCTTCACTCTTCTCTGGATCTCACTGCCAGCCAGAGGTAGCAAAGGCAAGCCAGACCTTACCTCCCCTGTAAGACCTTACCTCCTCTACCTTTTCTCCCCAGCCCCTGGTGTTTGTTTTTTTTTTGTTTTGTTTTGTTTTGTTTTTTTGTTTTTTTGAGACAGGGTTTCTCTGTATAGCCCTGGCTGTCCTGGAACTCACTCTGTAGACCAGGCTGGCCTCGAACTCAGAAATCCGCCTGCCTCTGCCTCCCAAGTGCTGGGATTAAAGGCGTGCGCCACCACCGCCCGGCCCCAGCCCCTGTTTACAGAGTTATAGTGGCCTTGGTGTCCATAACAGGATAGGCTGGGTCACCAAACCTCAAAAGGCCAATCAAACACACAAATAACAGTAAAAAGCTGTTCTATAACAGTTTCCTCTGAAGCTGAGGCATTCCATCCTTCAGGGAAGTTCCTAAGACAGAGTAGTCAACTCAGAATAGCTCCAGGAAGTCCCTGAAACTGGCAGAATTCACTAGGGTCTTCCTTCCCAAGAGTAAACAATAAAGGCTGCTGAGAGTCAGTCTCAGACAAGCTTCACAAAAGACTGATGCCAGATCTGCTGCCTGGAAGGGGCTTAGGCCAACTACACCACCTGGAAAGGACACTCCCCGACCTGTTGATCTGCCTGGGGCCTGTGCAGTGTACTCCGGGCTTCCAGGTTTTATGGTGGGCATTAACAATGCAGCTGTATCTGGGGCATTTCTTCTCTTGTAAGTAACCCCTCACCCATATTCCTGTAAGTAACCTGTGGCTGTTTGAATAATATGACCCCCATAAGCTCATGTATTTAAATACTTAGTACAAGGGGGTGGAACTCTTTGATAGTGTTAGAAGGATTAGGTGGTGTGGGGTGGTCTCCTTGGAGAAAGTATGTCACGAGGGGTTGGGCTTTGAGGTTTCAAAAGCCCATCCCAGGCTGGCTCTCTCTCTCTCTCTCTCTCTCTCCCTCTCCCTCTCCCTCTCCCTCTCCCTCTCCCTCTCCCTCTCCCTCTCCCTCTCCCTCTCCCTCTCCCTCTCCCTCTCCCTCTCCCTCTCCCTCTCCCTCTCCCCCTCCCCCTCCCTCCCTCCCTCCCTCCCTCCCCCTGCAGATCAGGATATAAAATTCTCAGCTACTGCTCCAGCACCTGCCTGCCATCATGTTCCTTGCCATGATGATAACGGGCTAAACCTCTGAAACTGTAAGCAAGCACCCAATTAAATGCCTTTTTATTATTATCAAAATTGCCTTGGCCACGGCATCTCTTCCCAGCAATAGAATAGTGTCTAAGACATAACCCCAATAAAACTCGTTGGTTCATCAAATTGAACTTGGGTAGTGTTATGGCTATTCTTGGTTACAAACTGAATATATCTGGAATGAACTACAATTAAAAAAGAAAAAATGGAGACCACACCAGTGAGAGATTATTTTTGCTTGGTTTGAAGTAAGTGAATCCACTTCTAGACCTTTGAGGTGGGAAGACAATACACCTTTGATCCAGATCTGGAGGTGGGAAGACACACCTTTAATCTGGGCCACACCTTCTGCTGGAAGGTGTAAGGACATAGAGGTACACTTTGCCTGCTTGTTCTTACCTTGCTAGCACATTTTCCCACTGGCATTGGGGACCTACTTCTTTGAGATTCCAGCACATATTGAAGACCAGCTGAAGTATTCAGCCTCGTGGACTGAACAACTACTGGATTTTTGGACTTTCTGTTCCCAGCCAGCTGGACTGCAGCCTGTAAGTCATTCTAATAAATCTCCTTTGTGTGTGTGTCTCTGTGTGTGTATACTGCATCTTCTCAGGAAAAGTATGTCACACAATAAATCAGAGAAAGGCTTTATTCAGTGTAGTAATGTTGGAAAGAAGAACAAATAAAGAAGTTCAGTGACATTTCCAGCTCCGTCTTGCAGGTCCTGACATGAGGTGCAGGTTTAAAAGGGGGCAAGAGGCATGCCTAGCTAGGCACTCCTGGTCACAGTGTGGGCCTGCTCATTGTGGTTATTGGGGCTTCAGTCTCTCCTGCCAGTGGTCTGAATGGTGTCACAGCTGTGGGACATCTCTTTCCAGAAAACTAGTTCCCCTAAAGGCCGCCAGACTTCAGGGTTTTGTTTTTTGTTTGTTTGTTTATTTTTGTCGTCTCCCAGCTCAAGGAAATTCCAATTTCTTGGAGTCTATCGTTTCTATAGTCTTAGAGCTAAAGAAAGTCTCTTTAGAATGTCTTCATTCCTGCCTGGAGGGCTATAGAACCTCTAAGGTCCCCCAGCTCTCTCTCTCATCCTGTTGCCACAGGATGGAACATTTTCCAGTAGCTTTTGCTGCAGTGGAGTGTCTCTAATTCAAGAACCTAGGGGAACTCTAGTTGGCCAGTGAAGAGTCTGTGAGTGGCTGGGAAGATGGACTCACCAGCATGAGGCCCTGACTGACAATTGCAGCAGCCAGCCAAAGCCAGGCACAACAGAGGACATCTGGAACCTCAGCCCCAGGGGGCTCATGCATGCTCTATACTCCTGGTGACTCTGAAAGACTGAGGTGCCTCTTGTTCCTCCTTTACCCTAGAGGCCCCATTTTGTCTGGTTAGAACACAGAGCCCAGGGCACACAGCATGTCCTAGGCCATCACTGCCTTTATCTTTTCAGGCCTCAGTTTCTCCTGTGTGTGTAAACTAAGTCTCAAGATGGTTCTGAAGCATGGCCAGCCAGGCAGAACCACTCTTGGTGACTTACTTGATATTCCATGTACTTACCTAATAGATAGGTGACTCTGGGGAGTTGAAGCATGGGGCTGCCACCTTGTTAAAGAGGCTGGGGACAACTGCTGAGCTCTCCCTAAGCAGGGTGGGGTTCGTGGTGTGGTGCCTGTGGGCGAGCACTATCTCTCTCCAGGCATTCTGCATGCACCACCCCTGAAAGGCCTCACACTCATTATCTCAGACCTTGAGCTAGAGGACTCTCCCCAAGCGAGGAGGGCACTGCTTACTGGAGCCCTTCACCTGGCAAGGAGGGGTTAAATGTGATCTAGAATTCAGAGGAACCTGGTTCAAGTCTCCCATATGCCATATCTCAACTCCTGATGGTGAGTCACTCTGTTATCTGAATGATGGGCCTGATATGTTCTTTTGTTCTTAAATTTTTATGACATTAACATTTTATTACCTTTATTTATTTATTGTGTATATGTGTGGGGGCGCACATGTGGAGGTCAGAGGACAACTTGAAGGAATTGGTCCCAGAGATAGAACTCTAGTTGTCAGGTTTTTCTCCACAGGAGTCACCTTCTGAGTTTTCTCACTGGCCTTGGGCCATTCTTTTTAGCCTGTTTCGTTTCAACAGACGAGATCTCACGGTATAGCAGTGGCTGGCCTTGAACTCACAGAGAGCTGCCTGCCTTTACCTCCGAAGGCTAGGATTAAAGGCGTGTGTTACTACATCCAACTCCTATCTAGTCATTCTGCAGAGTTCTCAAAGTGGCTCTGTTACCAGTTTAGCAAACGTGGGCCGCTTCCCTTCTCTCCCCTCCTTTTGTAGGACCAAGTCCCAGCAAGTAGAGAACAAGAATGCAGGGGGCTTTCACACTAGAGGCTTTGTGTCCACCTTTGACCTCGACCTCGGTGTGCTTGCAGATGACCTGAGGTCATTGAATAGCACCCTCCACATCCCACCAGGTCCTGGGCCGGGCTGAGACCTGCTTGTCTGGAGCTTGCTTACACTGTTTGCCACTCCTCAACCATTGCAGTGAGCTCCAACCACCCAGCTTCAGAAGAAATGGCTGCAGAGGCCCACGGGCAGCGGGGCTCTTGCCCCACCATTCCCTCTGAGGGCTGTGGGAAGTCACCAGAGAAGAAGGACAGTGCAACCTACTGTAGACTTGGTGAGCTGGGGTCTGTGGGGCAGGGAGGAAGCTGGGCATGGAAGACACAGAGTAAGTACTCTAAGCAACTCTCCCCAGCGTGGACAGGTGCTAGGGTTTCTTTCTCAGAAACCCCAGAAGTCCACGGAGGCACGCTTCCTCCGAGCAAATGCACGCTCTTTTCTTCTTGTGCGTGTGTAGATTTATACCACGTGTGTGTGTGTGTGTGTGTGTGTGTGTGTGTGTGTGTGTGTGTGTGTAGGTCAGAGTACAATTTATCGGAGTCATGGGTCCTGGGCTGACTCAGGTTAGCAAGTTTGGAAGCTTACCTGCCCAAATAGCTCCCTGGCCTCCATATGGGTGTGAACATCTCCATGTTTAAGCACAAGCCAGGATTGTCGATTGCACATAAAACATTTGGTATCAGTTGATAGATTATTTCTCCATCGCAGGTGAAATGAGCCAATTCAAGCCAGATTACATTATATTAAAGGCAGGTTTATTGGGAAGTTGCTCTTGGGCGAGTTCTTCGGCCCCAAGGACTGAGGCCAGGGGTGTCACCATGGAGGTGGGAGGAAGAGAGAAAGGAAGAGAGAAGGAGAACGAGAAACCAAAATGTCTGGATTATACAGGGACGAGCTGCTAGGGGGAAGGGCAGTCCAGTCTCTGGGCTGGAATGTTCAAGGTTGGGGGCAGGGTATGCCCGGGACTGAGGGATGCTGGGAGAACCTGGAAGCCAGGTTTGCTTTGATATAGAAAGTATGCACTTCAGTCCTGGGTCCTGAAACCAAACACTAGGGAGTATCAAGGCCAGCCTGAGACATACAAGACCTAATCTTTAAAAAGTTCTACTTCTGTAGAGGAGTAGAAAGAGGTAGCCTTATGCTGTAGTGGGACAGCCTTATGCTATAGTGGGACAGCCTTATGCTGTAGTGGGACAGCCTTATGCTATAGTGGGACAGCAATCGACGTGCAAGGGAAATACTCAAGGTGGTTCCCGTTGTCTCATAAGCCACACCTCACAGTAGTGATACACCATACTAGGTCACAACAGGAATGCTATACCTTCGGTTTCAAGACCAGCTAGCCTCAAGGACCATCCCCCTCCTCCACCTGTCTCAGTTCTCTGGGTGTGTCAGAGATGGCCTTTACCCACTGGATTATGTTAATAGCAAAGGATTCCTCACTTTTCTGGGTCACCCCCATGATCTGTCACCCAAGTGCAGCTTATATAGAAGAGAACAACCCCCACCCATGTACCCCATACTGCCAAAGCATAGTGGGGAGTCTCTTGGTACCTGGCTTAGTTGGGACAGAGCACAGCTGGACAATAGGATGTTCCCTTGGCCTCAGCCAGACAGGACCAGATTCGAGTGGCTTGGCTCTTGACCATAGCAGCCAGAAAACGTGGTGACTTCCTGCGGCCATCTAGCTTAATAGGCAAGTAGGACACTTATTTTGTACACAGAGACAGATGTCTTCTGCCCTCATTTATAAGTAGGGGATCAATCGAAGAATAGGAAAGCAAACAATGTCCCACTCCTTGCTGGGCCAAGTAGAAGATGAATCTAGGTATCCTCTTAGCCAAAGGGCTAGCCTTATCTTTAAGTAAAAGAGCTATCTCAAGGTCTCAGTAAATAGATCATTCAGCAATATATGTTAAATGTGCAGACAATATATTTTTTGCCTCTGCTGTATCTGCCACATTCCAAGTAGGCTGACCAGTGGTTTGCCCACCTGCCTTCCTAGTACTGGGATTACAAGCTTGTGCCATCATGCCTGGCCTTTGTATGGATCAAGCGGAGATCCTCATGTTTGTAAGTTGAGCACTTTACTGACTGAGCCTTCTCTTCACGTCTCCAGACAGTTTCTCAAGACCAAGCTCGATGTGTAGGCAGCATGCTGAGACATCATACTGTCTTAGACACTGGTTCTTGTCTGCCCAAGACAGGGGCCAGCCCTGGAATTTTGCCTAGCCTTGGAAACACTGTGTGGCACCTTGAGGCATTATAGCCTGAATGGGTAGAGAACCTTTAAGAATGGCCACAGGAACTCAGAGGTGTGTTTGCTGGTGTATGTTTGGACAGTGGGACCCTCGAAGGAGGCTAGAAAGGATCTATGCACTGGAGCAGACCGGATAGAGAGTTGGTGGCAGGGGTCGGGGGTGGGGTGGGGGGTGGACATTGTGGAACAGTGAAGGAATCCCCTAGCCAAGAGAGTTCAGGATGCTTGTGCGGGCTCTGGGTGCCTGGGAGAGCTGGGAAGCCCCTCAGCGCAGCGTTTCCTTCCACAGAACTCTGCTTCTTCATCCCACTGTACCTTTAAGAAAAAAAAAAATCATGTCTTGTGTGTGTACACAAGCTTGAACAGTACACATATGGAGGTCAGAGGACAGCTTTACATGTTGGTTCTCTCTTTTCACTTTGTGGTCCTGGGGGTGGGGTCAGAACTCAAGTTTGATGGGAACTGCCTGTACTCCTGAGCTGTCTTGCTGGTTCTCCCTGGATACTTTAGGGCCATCCCTGAGGTCCAATCTTCTTGCTTCAGGCCTCTCTAAATCTTATTGCCAGATACCCTGGGGCTTCCTTGAAAACAGGAATTCTTAGAATTCCTCAAAGTCACTTCCCCCTTGAGCTGTGGAGCCTCACACCTGTAATCCCTTCAGGGCAGGCGAGAATTGCTAGAAGTTCAAGGCCAATCTGGGCATTTTAGGAAGGCTCTGTTTTCAAACCAAACCAAGCCAAACCAAACCAAACCAAGGGGCCTGGGAGATGCTCGATTGGTAAAGCATTGTCAGGCAAGCTGGAGGATCTAAATTCCAGTCACCTCACCCATGTTAAAAGCCAGCACCGCATGCTTGAGAGCCTGGGGAAATGGAGACAGGAATACCCAGGGTTTACCAGCCAGCCCAGCCTAGCTGAGCCGGTAAGCTAAGCTCCAGGTTCTGCTAGGGACAGTTGTGGAGATCCAATCAAAGAGCTAGCATTGATCTGTAGCCCTCACATGCGGAAATGCTCATGTGCGCATGCGCCCATCCCCCAACACACAGGCGCACATATATAAACACCTCCACAGGTCCCTCACCCCCCTGAACCACTGTAAAAGTCAAAGCTCCTTATTAGGTGTTAATCCCTTTTCTGACCTCTAGGAAGTCTAGAAAGTCTCACATCCCAGGAGTCAGGAAAACCTCGCTCCCATTTCCCATATTCTGAATGTGAAATTAATGCCCCTAGGGCCATCAGTATCGGGTAGGAAAAAGCCTTAAGTCTGAAATGACATCTTTATGCTGTGCCTTAGTGTGTTGCTGTGTGACAAAGCAGGGAGCACTGGGGCGGGGGGTTGGGGGACCAGGAGTAAGGGGGCAGTGTCCCAGGGCGGTGGATCCCTTTGTCAGGGCAGGGTGGTATCTTAGAACTCAGAGGCGTGTGTAGGGTTCTAGCTTAGCCATTAGTTGTTCCCAGGCAGCCATGATGGACTACCACAAAACCAACGGGGCCTTGAAACCCGAAGACTTCTGAGAGCAGGTCAAAAATCATTTCTGAGGGGACAGAGGATGCGGATGTGACCCAGTCCCGTTCCGGTTGTGAACTTGTTGTGAACCCTTGCTGGAGACAGGAGGGGTTTGCTGTTCCTGCTTTCATTGCAGAAGAGGGAAGAAACCCACCCCCACCTGTCACCCATCTGCACAGCCCTCGTCTGCTGCCTAAATGACCACTTTGACCTTCATCAAAAACTGCCCTTGGATTTTAAGTGTTCTTCGAGTGGGGGAGGCAGGCAGAGGTCACCATGTCTTCCCACTCCCTGTCGGGGTGGTCGGTTCTGCTCACTGACTGCGGGCAGACCAGGAAGTGACAAGACAGGCTCTGAGACTCCCTAGGGGAACCGCGTGGGGTGGTGGCTGGTGGCTTCCTCCACTTGTAGTGCAGGGCGGGGACGGCGATTGAGACCAGAAGGGCTGGCATGGCTGGATAAGTGGCAGAGAGCTGGAGGATGGCCACTACCCGGCCAGGTCCGGCCCCACGGGCGGGCGGGGCGCAAGGAGAGGAGGAGCCTGAGCCAGAGCCACCGCCTCCCTCGACCTGCAGCTGCCAAGGCTCCTCCAAGCGGCTGGCTGCCGAGGTGAGTGACCCTGTCCCGGCTCGCGTGCCTTGTGCCTTAGGCTGTGCACTGTCCCCGGGACCCCTGTAGCGTGCCTGTTCTGACGCACCCTGAGCTGTCACTACAGGTCGGTTGGGAAACCTGGTCCCCTAGAACCAAGCCACGTGAGCCTGGTGGCAGAAAATCCCAGCAGGGTGCCCACAAACCAGGGGAAAGCCGGCGTCTGGAGCCCGGGTTGCACTTGTTAGCCACCCTCTGGGCAGCCCTGAACGACCACGGGTCCCACGTGCTCTTCGTTTTTTTTTTTTTTTTTTTTTTTTTTTGTTTTTTTTTTTTTTTAGCCGGTTTCAGGGGAGGGAGTGCGGAGCACCCAATGGGCAGATCTGCCTAGTGCCCGCCTCTGCCCGCCGAACCTTAGCCTGGAAAGTTCTTCCTGCCTACTGAAATCTGGGAGTAGGCTGCCGGCAGGAGTGTAGCGGTAACTTTGCTCACTCTAGTTAGATAAAGTGGAGGTTATGTCTTAGGCTGTTTGAGTCAATAGGTAGTTTGCGCTGGTGGGGTTCGGGGACGAGGGGCGGTGGGGTACCAAGAAGTCAAACAAGTGTTCAGAGCCACCCCTAAAACAGGCTCCAGAAGTCGGGATTTGGGAGGTATGTCTGTCCGGCAGAGTGCTGCTGTGATATAATTAGCAGCCAACATTTCTCCAACACTTATATGTGTCAGGATGCATGTGATCTGTGCACATTAGATCAGCTAATCCTGGCAGCCAGGAGACCCTGGTTTTCTGTTATTCAGAGGTATGCTGAGTCTTTCAGATCCCCGGTCCTTTACTGATTTGCACATTTTGAAAGACAGAATCACTCACTGAACCTGGAGCTCCCCAACTGGCTAAGCTGTCTGGCCAGCAGGCCCTGGGAATCCTGTCTCCACTTCCCCAACGCAGCCATTACAAGCATGCATGAGTGCATCAGCTTTTTACCTGAGTTCTAGACATTCAGTGTAGTTCCTCGTGCTGGCACAAACAGCACTTCACTGACCGAACCACCTCCTCAGTCCTGCAAGGGCTGTTAAAAACACAGATGTCCAGTTATTCTGGGCAACCAACTGGATCGGTTAGGAGCACATGAAGGACCCAGCTGTGTGTCTGTCTGTCCTCACCTCTGTCACCACTGGTCTGCAAAGGGGTTGGCAGGAAGCAAATGCTTAACTAATGTTCCATGGATGAAGACACAGAATGGGACAAGCAATGTCATGAGGGAAGGGGTGGGGATGGGAAGGCTTTCAGGGAGGCCTTGGCATGGGAGGCTAGTCACCTCAGAGCCAGCAGGGAGCTCAGGATAGCCCAACTGGTCATCTAAAGTTTGGTCAGATTGCCCGAAGACACCAGAGAGATGGATTCCTGGCCGGTCTTCTGTCTTTGTTTTATGGTTCTTCTTTTCTTAACCTCATCAGAGACAGAGTATTGGGTAGGGTTTCAAGGTGTTAAAAAGTGAAAGTTCTTGATCCGAATTCCAAAGCCACACACCTTCACAGTGGGTGGGATGAGGCAGGTAGCTGGCTGTAGGAGAGTCCGGCTTTGTGTCTGCAAGCAATGAGCCTGAATCTCAACCAATGCTGTAGTCTTCTGGCTCTCTGGACTTGGTTATTCAATTGGTAAGCCTTGCCGGGCCCTTAGGCACTATATCTTCATAAAACAGAGTGCTACCCACGGGCATTAATTATATAGAACTCAAGTTGTGGGAGTTTGTTAAGTAACAGATTTCTCACTCTGCTCCCAAGGGTTTGAATATTAATGTTATGTATTTGGGTTTATGTCTATGTTGGGGTATGTGAATATAGGTGTGTGCAGGTGTGCAAGCGTGTGCACACATGAGCGTGAAGACCAGTGGTCAACCTCAGCTGTCATTCTTCTTTTTTGTTTTTTGTTTTTCGAGACAGGGTTTCTCTGTGTAGCCCTGGCTGTCCTGGAATTCACTCTGTAGACCAGGCTGACCTTGAACTCAGAAATCCGCCTGCCTCTGCTTCCCAAGTGCTGGGATTAAAGGCGTGCACCACCACCGCCCGGCAGCTGTCATTCTTCCTGCTTTCTGCCCTCTCACTGCTCTGGGACTTGCCGATTCAGCCTGGCTGGCTAGCCTGTGAGCCCCAGGGATTGCCTGTTTCATCCGCTTCCCCCAGCTTTGCGATTACAAGTGTGGACCACCATGCTCAGCTTTTTTATATGGGTTCTGGGGAGTGGACTCAGGTCCTCACTCTTGCAAGGCGAGTAGTTTTATCATCTGAGTTATTTCCTTATGTCAAATTTGAATGTTAATCTGATTGGACCTCCCAGGCTCATGTAGAGAAGACCACTGAAGCCCAAAGTGGAGTCTGAGATCCCTGTGACAGAGCCTGGGAACCCTTGCTGAATGTCTGGGCACCTACCTCCAGGACAGGAAAGAGTCTCTCTGTGCTTCCTGCTGTCTGCAAATTGAAACCTTAATAGGCTGAGGCAGAGGTGGAAAGCCTTCCGGGACTTGGGTTCTCTGCCTTCCAACTGAAACTGGATCTGCCTCTTGCTGCCTTACCTACCCTGCAGAGTGGTTAGGACTTTCTGGGTTGGGCAGGCAGGAGGAAGGTACTGAAGTTTCTCTCTAGTGTCTGGGTTAGGAATGGGCCTCTGGATTTAAAAGGAGGGAGTTTGCTCATTTAGAACCTATGTTGGTTCCTTTCCTCCTTTGTGAAGGGATGTGTGCCTCTGTTTTGTGGTGTGTGAAGACATGTGCATGCCATGGAACACGGGTGGAGGTCAGAGGACAACCTGGGAGACCTGATGGTTCTCCTCTTCTATCTTTACATGGTCACCAGGTCAGCAGGTCACCAGGTCAGTAGGTAACCAGGGATGGCATCAGTGCATGTCAGGCCAAGGAAGGGAAGAGGGATGAGCTGCAGTGCTCTGTCAGGCCAAGTGAGACAGATTATAGGCCCAGCTTTGGGGGCCAACCAGAAGACATGATTTCCTGACTGGATACTTGCATATCATATGGGGAGCCCATCTCCAATAACCTTCACAACCTCAAAGATTACGATGGGGTTTCACTGGTGGGGCAGGAGCAGAAAATAATCACTCAGTGGTGAAAGTACTTTCTGCACCAGCCCTGGTGACCTGCTGACCCCACACTCCCGAGCTAGCCCGAGCAATGGTGTTATCCTTCCCACCACATGACTTTTCCAAGGGCAGACTCGCCTTCAGTCTCTTCTCTCAATCCCAAACCAGAAACTCCTTACCACTCACTCTAGGTCTGCCCAAATCCTGCTTCATCATCCAACTAACACTTACAGAGCACTAACTAGGTGCCAGGTACTCAGACCAGCACAGATGGGAGTACCACCCAATTGTTATGCTTCCAAAGTCATCTGACCCTCTGTATTTCTGCGTACAAGTACGGAAAAGGCCTCTCTTCCATGCGCCTAGCCCTCCAGAGCACTGTTTTGAGTAGACCTCTGCCCAGTTGCTCCTACAGTGTAAAAGCCCTCCATCAGAAGAGTTAACCCTCCCAAACAACACATCCTTACCTGCCTCCTTGGTCACCCACAGGAGCAACTGTATCTTGTACAAACAAGGAGACGGTCCCAAGAGCATCACACTAGCCAGTGGCCTGAATGTGGAGGAATATGAGAATCAGTGAAGGGTGGAGTGGGCTATCCCAGGACATGTGAAAACAGCAAGGCTTTCCTGTGGCTGGTGAGCAGGCCTTTGACAGTGACAACCCTCCTTCCCCACTATAGAGACCTGATATTTGTGGGGTGTCTGTCTGTCTGTGTGGGGAAGTAGGTCTGTCATTCTTCCAGCCATATGGAGGTAGCAGGACCCCAACCGTGAGGTTGGATGTCTCCAAGGGCAAATTTGTTCTAGGTGGCTGTGACCCAGACCCTCCTGGTGGAGTTGACCTGGACAGTGTGGGATGTGACAAGGAGCCAGTGCTCTGTTGTTTGGGTGATCAGCCATGCCTGTGCAAGGGTCAGAAGCATACTGGAAGCAGTGATTATGCCCAGCAAATCGGTGCCCCCATGAACACCGAGCCACTGTAAAAGATGAGATGAGTCTCTCTGATGGTCCTTAGACAGATGGCCCCAGACTGGTCAGAGCTGGAAGGGAGAGGAAGCAGCTGGAGCCTAGTCATCAAGGCTGGGGGTGGCATTCTGGAAAGCCTTGCTCCTAGAGATTCAGGCTCTGTGGCTGGACATGGAGACCTTAATGTACCTCTGAGCAAAGCCCCATGGGAGCAGATGGAACCCTAAGGAACTGCAGAGAGAGTCTGTTAGTTCCTTTCTGCTTCACCCAGCAGGTGTTTTTTCTCTAGGGAAGTGTCCCTTTCCCTCAGAGCAGCTACTCTAAGGGGACCTGGAGATCATCCAGCAACCTTGACTGGGACACAACAGGCTAAAGGCCTCCTGTACTGAGTGAGGAATTCTGCCCCAAATCCTGCTGCCCAGTGCTCTGGGTGACTTTGGGGCTCACTGGTGATGGAAGAACCCTCCTTGAACCCCACTGGTTCCGCAGGTATCTTCCAGCATCCGAGAGAGCACAGCTCAGAGTGAGAGACTTGGGGAGATGCACAGGTTTTTATCCTCAGCTGATACTGTCCAGGGATCACGTGGTACCCCCAGCAACAGAGCAGATTCAGACAACAGGCAAACACTGAGTAACTTGTGTCTTTAAGGGCTTCCGTAGTCACTGTTTTACATAATGGTCAAAACAGAGGGAACACTGGGGATGTAGCTCAGCTGGCAGAGTGCTTGCTTAGCATGTATGAAGTCCTGGACTCCAACCAAAGACCCACATAAAGTGAACATAGTAAACTATCCCTGTAATCCCAGAACTGAGGACGTAGAGGCTGAAGGATCAAGGGTTCAAGGTCATTCTTTACAACACATGGAGTCTAAGACCAGCCTGGTCTACATGAGACCCTCAGAGTAGGGAAGAAGCCTCCCCAAGGTTAGCATGTGGTTAAACTCAAGTTCATATTCAGGGCTGTCTGAGTACAACCACCAACTGCTAACCTAGCCTTCCTTGTTGATTCAGTGTGGGTAAATGTTGTCCAGGGCTGCAGGAGCTGATAGCTGCCTTAAGTTCCCAACAGCAGGGTGTTGGCTTTCCTAGGCAGGGGGATTTGGGTGGGTCCGGAGTATGTTCAGATGGAAAAGGCCAAGGGCAAAAGAGTCACAAGTCGGGGCATGAAGAAAGAAAACGAGGTCAGTCCCTGTATTGGCCTCTGCTGGACTCCGTGCGATTCCAGAATCCAGCCCTGCCCCCGAGAGGCTTTACTGTTAGGGATGGGCATAGAGGACCGGCAGTCAGAGCAATATGGCCTGCTCTAGTTGTTGGTCCTGTGTGTGCTTATCAACAGACTTCACTGGACTGCAAGGTTGCTAGTTCCCTGACAGGCTGAAGACAGTCAGATATGCCCATGCACAAGCCCAGAGAGCGTGGTTTCCGTCAACAATACAGAAGCTTCATGAATTCTGGGCTGGAAGCCTTGGAACTCAGCAGCGGTGGGCTTGACCTTAGCTACCATTTGCAGTGAACTGATAATAGAGTTGTCTGTCTGTCATCTCCTGCTATGGGTACTGTCTGGCATGTAGTGACAAAGAAGCCTCCCTGTCGGAACAAAATGCTGAGAGAATTCTCCAGAAGCCGGTAACAGCCATGGTGATCGCGATGAATTACCCTCCGAGAAATTGATCACTTGCTACTTTCTGTTACCATAATGCTTGCTTTGTACCTCAAAGGGTCTCAGTGTCTCTGCCCGCCCTCGCCTTTATGCTCCAGGACATTTATTCATTTTATGCATCCTGGCTTCAGTTTGCCCATCCTGCCTCAATTCCTGTACCAGAGGCTCTGCAGTCTGAGCCACTAATTACTACAGTGAGGTTTCCTCCCCAAACAGGAAGTCTCCCGCAGAATTGCTCTCTCAGGGCACTCTAACCGAACATCAGCCACCTCTCCTGGGCCAGTCCCTGTGGCCAGCTGTAGGCGGGCAAACTGAGAGGGGAGGTGTCCCAGTTACTCACGCCCTAGAAGGGCCTGTGGCTGAAAAACCACAGTCAGACTGCCAGAGGTGGAGACTTTAGTCAGAAGAGGCTGCTTACAGTGGGGTTGTCTGGATACTCTAAACCTTCAGACGTCCCCTGAAGGCCAGATGGCGCAGTCACCTGTTGCCGGTAAGTCTGATCAGGCCTCCAAGGCAGCCACCTCATTCACTAATACACCACCCTCTGGTCCACTTAAGAGTGCTGTTCTTTGAAGCAGACTTACCAGAGCTCAGAGAGAGCAGTGTTTCCCTGAGGGTTGCACAGCCTCAGCCTGGCAGGAAAGAGCACAGTAGAATACTATCTTGTCAAAATAAAGCCAGAGATTGATTGTCTGCTGTGTGTATCTCCGGGCCACCTTCTCAGGGAGGGCGGTCAGGCAGTGAATATGAGAGTCTGTTCAGAGTTTAGGGCTCCAGTTTGCACACACAGAGAAAGCAGTAGCTTTGTGGGTTTTAGTGTGTGTTGCTTTAAAAAAAAAAAAAATTAATGTTCATGATGTATTTCTGAGGAATGTGGGCCCGTTGGGAATTATAAATTTTACACAGAACTGCTGGCTGCGAGTAATCGAACTGGATTTTTCTAGAAGGATTTGAAAAGCTAGATGTTTGTAAAAGCTCCATCAATTATTCATTTGCTTTTATTCTGCAAAGTGATGTGGAGAGAAAATGCTGTTTTCTGACATATCCAACTTGTGTGCGCGAATGTGTGTGTGTGTGTGTGTGTGTGTGTGTGTGCGCGCGCGTGTGCGCGCGTGCGTTTTCTCTTCAGGCACAAAACTGCCTTCCTTAAAAAAAAATAATGATTTTTATGATGTGTAAATGTAACAGTAAAATGTTTGTAAGAATCCATCTGATAGGAGAGACATCTACAGAGAAAAACTAAAGTGTGCCACTTAAAACATGTTTGATGTCATATTAGCTTTTGTTTTTTAACCAGTGATGATTTGGAACTTCTCATCCTCCTGCCTCTATCACCCAGATATGGAAGTGGCGAACACATACTACCATGCCTTTGTATAGTTCTGGGGATCAAAGCCCTGGGCTTCATCTGTGTGCTCTGTATGCTCTCTGCCAGTTGGCCTGCATCTCCAGACCTACCATAGCTTTACATGCTAATTTGGGCCTGGAGGCCTCTCTTCTCTCGCCGTGGGAGGTAAATGTAGGGGCTGGGCAAGGAGAGAGAACTGTGTGGTCCCTGAGCCTAAAAAGGAGCAAGGGCCTGGGTCTGAGAGAACCCCCGTTTAAGACCCAGGATAGAGGCCAGCCCCACACTACAGGAACAGCAAGAGGAGTGACTGGGAAGTTGTTCCCAGCACCTTAGAGAGAAGATAACAAACACAGGAAGGAAACAGGCATAAATCTAGAACCTGGTGCTGGCCAGGTGACATCTGTAGCACACACATACAGAGTCTCCGTCCTCACCACCCAAGATGTCAGTCAGTTGGATGCAGAGATTAGACGAAGGCAGAGCCAGCTCTGGGCCTGGGAGGAAGTCCCTTTACTTGTCCAAGCCTTGGTTTGTGATGTGTAAAGTAGAAGTGTCTTCTGTAAGTCGTATCCCAACACACGTCCAAGGTCATGGATTGCTGCATGGTGAGTTCTGGTCTTGTCTTCTAATCTCATCTCATGACCTGGTGATTTGGGTTGCATAGGGACGAGCCACTTGCAGAGTCCTGGGGTGTGCTGGCTGCTTCCCTCAGTAGCCTTATGCCCCAAGGAAACCTTGGATTACTACTTGGGGAAGCCCTGGGGCAGAAAGGGGGAGAGGGCGTTGTCCCTGGGAATCTCTTCTTTTTGCATAGCAAGGGTGTAATTTTCATCCAAGCTGTGTGGGCAATCCCCAGTTTAATGATGGCTTGACATAGGATCTGTCAGCTTTAGGGAGGTACAACACCAACAGAATTCAGTGGGAACGTTCTTCAAATTGTGAATTTGGCAGTTTTCTGAGGTATTTTAAACTCATGGCATCATCAGTTTACAGAGGATTTTCAGGCTGCCATGCCACCGTAAATCAAGGTCCATAAAGTGAGCAAGATGTGTGTGTGTGTGTGTGTGTGTGTGTGTGTATGACTTGTGTTTGTGTGTTCACACATGTGAGATCATAGACACATTCATGTGAAGGTCAGAGGTCTTTCTTGATCACCTCTGCCATATATGCTGACACAGGGACTGTCACTGGGAACAACTGCTCTCAACTTTTGCTAGTCTTACCCAGGAATCCTCTGTCTCTGGGATTACAGGCAGGCTACCACTCCTATCTGGCATTTATATGGTGCTGGGGATCTGAACTCTAGTCTTAGTACTTTCATGGCATGCTCTTTACCCCTGAGCCATCTTCCCAGCCCAGAAAGACTTTATAGACATTATTATTCCCTCCACCTGCCTGAGGGTTGTAAATTCATATCAAAGGCTGTTAGGTTTAACATTGCCATAAACATGTGGGAAGGGATGATGGAATATTACGGGGCTTCCCAGCACTCTAAGGGAAGGTGTGTGGCACCGTATACTTGTTTTGTCCCTGGGACAGAGAGCCCAGGGGATCAGAGAACAAAAACATTGATTTTTGTCTTGAAGAACTGGAAGGCTTCTCTTCTTCCTTTTCCTTAAAAAAAAAAAAAAAATATATATATATATATATATATACACACACATATATATACATATATATATATATGCATATGCGTGTACACATGGGTGTGTGCTCACTTGTATATGTGTGTTCACATGTATGTACTGATACTATATGTGTGTATATATGTTCATGTGTGTTTGCACTAACATGTGTGCCCACATGTGTGTTGAGGGGTTGCATTTGGAGCCAGAGAATGACATCAGGTCTCACCTTCAGGAGCTCACCAACTGACTCAGAGATCATCCTGTCTCTGCCTCCCCAGCACTGGCATCACAAGTGCATGCCACCATGCTTTGATTTGTGTGTGGGTGCAGGGGATCAAGTTCTTCATACTTTCTAGGCAACCACTTTACCCACTGAGCCACCTCCTTAGCCCCAGCAGCTGGGCCTTCTGTTGGGCTTGGTCTGGTAATTGCGGATCTTAGTTGTAAACTTGACTGGATTTTGGATGGGGCAGTTATGAAGGCTGCTGGGCACTGCTGTGAGTGAGGGGCTTTATTTTGGTTTTGTTTGCTTGTTGAGACAGTTTCTCAGGATGTAGCCCTGGTTAGCAAAGAACTCACTATTGTAGGCCAGGTTGTCTTCAGTCTCATAACAATCTGCCTGCCTGTGTGTCACCATGCTGAGCCAAGAGAGAGACTCTTTTGGTCAGATTATTTGAGTCAGGAAGACCCGCCCTAAATGTGGGTGGCACCATCTGGTGGCAGCCCAGATAAAAGGACAAGAAGGATGCTTGCTTTTTGCCTGCTGCCCTCAGTTTTGCTGACAAGCTTATCTATCCTGCTGCTGCAGCATACTCTCCCCCCTCCCCAGCTTCTTTGGGTTTCTCATAGTAAACTAAAGCCCAGTGGCTCACCAGGAGTCTCAAGACCCATAGGGACATTTTGAAACTGCTGAGATAGCAAGCCAGTACACTGAGCAACTCCTGGATTCCTGTCCTCTCTAGCATGAGACAGCCAGTGTTGGATTACCTGGACCACATCTTGCATGTCAATCTAAAAATCACCCTATTGCATCCCTTGTGAGGAGCAAGTAATTCAGTGTCTCTGTCCATAAAACTTCTGGCCATTTAGAAAAATAAGATAATGATGCTGGCTGGTGACTTCCAGAATCTCTGGGTAAAGTGACAAAAGAATGAACTCAGTGGTAAAGTTAACCAGCTCCAGACGCACATAAGCAGGCTAAGGTTTTCTAAGTGTGTCCTGGAAGAAATCACCCCAGCAGCCATAAAGTTCAAGTTGCTGAGAATCAAACCCAAGTCCCTCCTTATAAGGTTGCCCAACTTACAACAGAAATTCAAGTCTCAGACCTGAACATTTAAAGTGAGGATACTGATTAGGGGGGAAAAAAGTGATTCTGTGGCTCAGGATGGAGATGTGGGGTGCGGGGAGGACCCTAAAGAGGCTGAAGGCATTGAATTTCTTCATTTGAGGAACTAGCCTCCTTGCCCTTAGAGGATGTGCCCCCACCCACCCCCGCAGTACCGCCCTCTTTCACCCTTGCCTGGGGGAATTGCTCTTTCAATGTCTGCAGTACGAGACTTTTTCTTTAGGGGATGCTGGACAAGACAATGCTGATGCCCCTTAATCCCGTGAATTATTGTCTGTACGCGTATAATGGGATTCAAGGCTCAACAGGCCTGGAAACGAAGAGGTGTGCTTGCCACACTAGTGAAGAACTTAATGAGTTTGCTAATTTGCACAAGCAGAAGTCTGAGGAATATGTGTGGGGATGGATTTGAGGGGTGTGGGATAATGGCGGAAGGATGAAAGGACCAGACTGGCCAGTGTTAATGTATATGAGCTCCTTACACAGAGATTTTAGTTTTAAAATGGACACGCATACAGTGCCGAGCACGGCTGCCCACACCTTTTGTCTTAGTGCTCTGGAGGCGGAAGCAGTGGATCTCTGAATTTTAGGCTAGATGGGACTACATAGACTATTTCAATAAATAAATAAACAAATAAATATATATATAAGTGAAGAGTTTATTTGATATGTTCCTGAAGTATTTATCAAAAAAAAAAAAAATGGCCTACTGAGAATGAGCTGGAGATGGCTGTATCCTTTAGTTTACTGCTGATGGAGGGATTTGGGGGTTTAGGGAAACTGGCGAGCTAGAGAGGACCCACTGTGTCAGGCCTCGTCATCCACAGCCCAGTACACATGCCCTTCACTAACGCTGGGAGAGGGTAAATGGCAGGAGCAGGACCAGCGTGTTTGAAGAGCTTTGTTACTGCTCTTTCCCTTGGGTCAGACCTTACGTTGAAGATGCTGGTGTTCAACCGGACGTTGGAAAACAGTGACTGAGGTAAAAAATATCCTTAGAAGGACTGTGTACATTAGTGCCACCATCAAGTACTTGAGAGATGCAAGGGTAGCGGTCCTTACCACATTTCCTTTCTACTCTTCTATTCAGCGTGGTGTAGAAGACAGATGGGTTGTCTGGTGATGGCTGACTCCTGAAAGCTGCTCCACCATATGTGGTTTCCTTACTTGAGCAGATTAATACATCTTCAGGTACCTTTCCCCTCAGCGTTTGTTCAGAAGGATCATCAGAAGCAATTTGCCTTTGGCCAGCAAGGCCGGCAGTACACCTTTACTGTTCTTGAGGCACCATGGGTATATTAATTCTCCAGGTCACTGTGGTGACGTCATCCCTAGCTGGTGAGCCTGGGCTGTGTAAAACAGCTGAGGCGACTGGAGCGTCGTCAAAAGCACTGGCTCCTCTTGCAGAGGACCTGCCTGGGTTTGACTCCCAGCATCAACATGGCAGGCAGTTCATGGCATTCTATAACTCCAGGTCCTGGCGTTCTAATACCCTCTTCTAGTCTCTGTCGTCACTCCACACATGTGGTGGGCATACACATGCAGGTTCAACACTCATACATACAAAGTAAATGAATCAATATTTAAAAAATGCTAAAGGCTAGCTGAGCACGAGCCAGTGAGTGAGCAGAGTTTTAGCTAACACGCTGAGATTCTTTGTCTTCTACCCTGAGTTCCTGATTAAGTCTCTCCCCTGACTTCTCTCAGTGGTGGGTTATGATCTGGAAGTATTACCGAAGAAACCCTGTCCTCCCCAAGCTGCTTTTACTCCTTGTTTCTTTCCCCCTTTGTTTGTTTGGCTTTTGTTTGTTATTGAGACAGGATCTCTCTACATAGCCCTGGCTGTCCTGGACCTCACTATGTAGACTAGGTTAGCCTTGAACTCAAAAGAGATCTGTCTGCCTCTGCCTCCTGAGTGCTCAGATTAAAGGTGTATGTCAAACTGTTTTGGGAGGACCAGATCGTAGAGCCACTCCTCAACCCCTGCCATGCTAGAGCAGGCTCTTTCACAGGACTCAGAAGATTAACCCCAGGTTTCCTCCTGGGCCAGGGCAAAGGGGAACCAAGCCAATGAACTTTAAAGGGAGAGAAAGCAAACTAGAACAGACGGTGAGTTTGGTTAGATGGAGGGGAGAAGATTTGCAGGCAAAAAGGATTAATTCAGAAAATCAAACATGATCCCTGAGGGAGAAGAAGGGGAGGGGAACGGTAGGGAGGGCATGGGAGGGAGAGAGAAGGAGGGAAGGAAAGAGGAGAGAGAGACAGAAAGACAGTTATTTCATCACCACTGGGATGCAGGGCCCCCGCTAGGTTCTAGGAGAACAGCTAAGACACACAAGCACACCCTGACCTTGGCACAGAAACCAGAAGTTACATTATTCAAGCAAATATTAATTGAGCACCTACTGGATGCCAGGCTCTGGGCTAAGCGATGGAGACACATGTATGAGAAAAAGGCAGCCTCTACCTCTTGCAGGGACCATCAAGTGAACCAGTAAGTGAAGTGGGCAGAGCGAGTCATGGAGCCCAAGGTTCCCCTCTGCCCTGGCCAGGGAGGAAACCTGGGGTTAGTGTTTTGAGTCCTGGGAAAGAGCCTTCTCTGGCATGGCAGGGGTTGGGGATCAGCTTTATGGTCTGGTCTTTCCGGAGCAGCTGGTGAGGGTGTGGAGACCACGTTCAGTGTCCTTAAGAGTCCCGAGGAAGTGGTGGGCAGGAGAGACTCCCCCAAGGCTTTCTGGGAAAAAAAGAAACTCATAACTAGACAGAACGAGAGGAAGTGATGTCATCAAGCTTGAGTCCCAGGGGGAAGGCCTGGAGCTGTCTTTGTGTGTCTTGGCTACCTATGGTTGTTCTGTACCCGCAAGCTTCCCAGGCCAGGATCAAAGCTGAGCCAAACTTTTTTCTTCTTTTTTTTTTCCTGATTTTCAAAGCCCTCCCCATAGCAAGGGAGGGACAGCCACAGCCTTCAGGATGCACGGGCTCTAGGTTTTGCAGCTCCAGTCTCCCAGGAAGCAATGGGCCACCTGACTTCAGGTGCTGAGGATGTAGGCTCCCGTGTCATTTTCTCATGACTTCCAGCCTGACAGGATTAGACAGCCATTCAAGAGCTGGCCGACTCACAGGCCCCATTCTGGAGTTCTCTGGGCACAGCTAAGCTGGCCCTCCCTGGCTCTCTGGCTAGGCTCTCATTGAAGTCTGTGATGGTGGAATACAGATTATGAACTTGATAAGGTCTAGAATCATCTAGAAGACAAGGCTCTGGACACACCGATTATATTATGATTATATTATATTAGCCTCTGAGCCTGCCTTTGAGGGAGCTGGATTCTGTTAATTAAGGCGGGAAGATCCAGTTGTAAAGAAGGAGAAAGTGGGCTGATCCCCAGCATTCATCTCTCTATCCTGACTGGATGCCATGCCTTCCTCTCTTCCCACCACCACCTCTTCCATGCCACAGTGGACTGAACCTTGAACAATGAGCCATGATAAACCCTTTATTCCGTAAGTTGCTTTTGTCAGGGTGTTTTTATCGCAGAAACAAGAAAAGAAACTAATACAGAGGTTTTGTTTTGTTTCTTCCAGCTGTGTTGTAGAGCCAGCCAATCTCCTAAGATCTCTTGTACCTAGTATCTTGTTTCCTCTATGCACACAGTGGGGATTCAAGGAATATCTGAGGGGATTCCTCTGAGAAGGCATGGCAGGGCTGGGGTGGTGTTGTGCACTGCCCAGCCACAGGGGGCGCTCTGCACATGTATTACTGTGTTAATGATGCTGTGTGCAGAGAATGAAGAAGATGCAGGGGTTGGCTCATACCCCAGCCTTAGTGCTGACACAAGACCTCCCTCTCCCCTCTCCCAGCCAGCACTGGTCATCATGCTGAGTCTAATGGCCACGAGTTGAATTGAGCTGCCCTGATAAGCAGCCGTTCTGACTTTCACTGTTGAGTTCAAGAAGTGAAACTGAACGGGTGGGAGGTGCCATCTGGGCTCTTCAGCCAAAGTGCTCAGTCCCTGGAGAACATTCTCACAGCCAGGCTGTGTGTTAACATCCCGGTTTTCCAGTCTTTGTGATAACACACTCCTCACACTGGTCCCCAAGCTGACTGTGGGCCTGGTGACCTACCTGCCGCAGAAGCGGACACCATTAGGTTTGATTTGGCTGAAGTGCCACACATCCCCCATCCCCCTCTCCTCACTCCTGTTATGAATGGTTATTAATGACCTTGCTTACTGTCTCGACAAACCTAAGGGAAGGAAGCACCTTCAGGGAGAAGGGCCTGTGTTGGCTCACAGTCTGAGTACAGTCCATCATGGTGGGGAAGGCATGGCGGCAGGAGCCTGAAGCATCAGGTGAGGAAGCAGAGAGACTTGAATGCTGGTGCATACCTCATTGTCTTCTTTTCATTGATCTCAGGCCTAACATTTCACATTTAGGGTGGGTCTTCCCACTTCAGTCTAATCTAGAAACTCCCTCTCAGATACCCAGAGGTTTATCTCCTAAGTGATTTCTAGATCCTGTCAAAAGTTGACAGTTCCAGGACAGCCAGGGCTACACAGAGAAACCCTGTCTCAAAAAACCAAAAAAAAAAAAAAAAAAAAAAAAAAAAAAACCCAAAAGTTGACAGTATTGGTTCTTATCTTGAAGGAAAGAATTCAGTCAAGAGACAGCTTAACCAGAAGTTTATTGGGTAAAGCTAAGCAAAACAAACACTCTGAAGGAAGATTTGAGTCAGCTGTTCCAAGGCAGGGGACAGTGTAGTAGGTTCTTGGTGTGGAATTTTAAAGAAAATTTTATGAATATTTATGAGTAGGTAGCATATTCATGGAGTGAGTTGGATTTTCCTCTCCAAATCATGTCAAACCAGTTATTGCTTTTAAGGTCTTTCTTTCCTCTAAGAAATCCACTAAAATGGGCCTGGGGTAGTGGTTCAAAACCACAATAGTGTTATGTGATAGTGATGTCAGGGTCTGAGGCTGCACATGTCTGGGAGAATGTCCTGATAGCCAAGAAGTTGAGGGTGATCTTGAACTTCTGAGATACCCCTGCCTCCACCTTCAGAGTGCTGGGATTACCTCGCCTGGTGTGTGTGTGGTACCAGAGAGCAGACATAGGCATGCATGCCAGGTGCGCTCGATATTCTTACGTCAACTTGACATAAGCTAGAGTCATTTTGGAAGAGAAAGTCTCAAATGAGAAGATGCCTCTGTCATGTTGGCCTGTGGGCCATGCTCTTGATTGGTCTGGAAAGGCCCATCCCACTGGGGGCAGTGTCACCCTTGGGCTGGTGCTCCTGGATGCTAGAAAGCTGGAGAGAAGGAAGCCAGGAAGCAGTGTTCCTCCATGGCCTACGCCTAAGTTCCTGACTCCAGGTTTTTTGCCTTGTGCAGATTTCTGTCTGTAGTGGAATGTGATGTGGAACCATAAAGCTGAAGTAAACCCTTTCCTCCCAAGTCGCTGTGCTGTTTATCACAGCAACAGAAAAGAAACTAAGTACCCTAGCCAAGTACTTTACTGGGTACACCCCAGCCCTTTCCCCAGCTCTTTACTGCCCTACCTACCATGGTGGCATTCAGAGTGTGGCCCCTGGGATCTCAGGAACTCTGCAGTAGGTCCTGCAGCCTCAGCAGATGCCAATGTGACTTCGTTGAAGTTCCTGTGTCGGGAACAGAACTAAGTGCTGGAGTTCCTGGAACCAAACAGGCCTGAGTTCCCACCTTGGAGGAGCAGCCTGGGGAGGAGTGGGGGAAAAGACTTGCCTATCAGAGCAGAGGTTGCCCTTCAGGGTTAGGGAGGCACAGGCGCAGCAGTTGAGGGTTTGATTTGGGAGCTGGGGATCCTAGCAGGGAAGGGTAGCCTGGGGCCTAAGGACTGTCACTGGCAGGCACCCCAGGCTCCACGTCTAAACTTGCTGGTGCCTGCTCCATCTGTCTTCCTACTGTGCCACCACCCCAGGCACCACTTCCTCCCAGCCTCTGCTTCCTTTTGGCTGCCTTTGTTTTCTTTTTGACAGGGTCTCATGTAACCCCGGTTGGCCTCGAACTTACTGTGTAGGTGAGGATGACCTCACAGTTCTGGTCCTCTTGCCTCTAGGATTATAGGCATGCACCTCTACTTCCAGTTTACTGAATGCAGGGGGCAGGGGGTGCCAGACCCAGGGCTTCTTGCATGCTAGGCAAGCACTCTACTGACTGAGCCACACCCTGACCCTACTCCTAACCCCACTAAGCTGGCTTGGGGTGAAAAGCATGTGTGCGCTCAGGCCATTACCTCAGAGAACGTATTCAGAAAATGTGCTACATTGATTTGGAAATCTATTTCTGCTTTACAAGAGACAAAATGGAGGGTTTTGTTGTTGTTTTGGTTTTTTTTTTTTTAAACCCCAGGCAGAGGAGTGAAATGAAGATAGTAAATTTAAGAATTCGAAAGACTAGATGTTGTAGTGCATATCCTTGGAGGCCAGCCAGGGCTATGCAGTGAAACCCTGTGTCAGGGCAGGGCGGGGCGGGGCACGGAGCTGAGCCTTGACTGAAGTACCATGGCCCCTTGTGTCGGGAAGAGGCTGGGTTTAGAGGAAGTGAACTTACTTGCAGGATAGATTCTCTCCTTCTGGCACCGGGTCCTAGGAATAGACCTCAGGTTGTCAAGCTTGGTGGCATGTGGCTTTACCCACTCACTTGTGTGCACAGGGGTACAGCAAGGAAACTGTCCCAATGGCTACCCCAGTAGGGAAAGGTTTCTTTCTTTTTTTAAAAAAAAAACTTTATCCTATCTATGTATGTAGGTTTTTTTTTTTACTTATTCATTTTACATCCCACTCACTGCCCTCCTCCCAGTTACCCCCTCCCACAATCCTCGTTCCCTCCTCATCCCCCCATTCCTCCCTTCTCCTGTGAGCAGGTGGAGGCCTCTCACCCTCGCACTTCAAGTCTCCTTGAGGCTAGGGGCTTCTTCTCCCACTGGCAGCCCAGCTAGAACATACCCCACAGACAGGCAGCAGCTTTTGGGACAGCCCCTGTTCCGGTTGCTCTGGATCCACATGGAGACCAAGCTGCACATCTGCCGCATCTGTGCAGGGAGGCCTAGGCCCAGCCATGTATGCTCTTTGGTTGCTGATTCAGACTCTGAGAGCCCCAAGGGTCCATGTTGGTTGACTCTCTTGGTCTTCCTGTGGAGTTCCTATCCAATACAGGATCTGCAATCCTTCCTCCTATTCTTCCATAAGAGTCTCCAAGCGCCGTCCACAACAGTCGCTATCTGTGGGTCTGTGGGTGTCTGTATCTGTCTGAGTCAGCTTTTGGGTGGAGCTTCTCAGAGGGTAGCATGCTCCCATCTATAAGCATAACAGAGGATCATTAATAGTGTCAGACAACTGGTGCTTGCCCGCAGGATGGGTCTCAAGATGTGCCGGTTGTTGGTTGGCTGTTCCTTCAGTCTCTGCCCCATCCCTTGTGCCTGCATTTCTTGCAGACAGGATAAATTTTGTGTTGAAAGTTTTGTGGGTGGGTTTGGGTATCTATTGCTCTACTGAGATTCCTGTCTGACTACAGGAGGTGGCCTCTTCAGGTTCCATATCCCCAGTGCTGTGAGTCACAGCTAAGGTCACCTTCATTGATTCTTGGGCACCTCCCTTATCCCAGGTCTCTGTCTCATCCTGGAGATGTGTCCCCCTCACCCCCATCAGTTCAGATTTCCATTCATTTTCATGACCATCTCATCTGTCCTTCCCCACACCTTATCCTGAACCCTCATTCACCTCCCCACTCCCACCCTCCCAATTCCCTCCCTCCATCTACCTCCTATGACTATTTTATTCCCCCTTCTAAGTGAGAATCAAACTTCCTAGCCTGGCCCTTCCTTGTTGTTTAGCTTCTTTGGGTCTGTAGGGGAAGGTTTTGTTGTCAATAAGAGAGATAATATGCGGAGGCATCTGGAAAAGTCCAGAACAGAGAGAAAAAGAAGCAGACTGGCAGTGGCCAGGGCTGTCTGTGGAAGAGCACAGGGTGGAAAAGCCATTTGGGTTATAAAAAGAGGAGTAGCTGGGTGAAGGAAGCTAGAGCAGGGCCCTGGAGTTTAGGATAGAGAAGGAGGTGAGAAAGGCCAGGAGGCTGGTGTGGGAGCTTTGGGATATATAGTGGGTACGTGTGGGTAGGGACCGAGGGAGCCTAGAGACCAGCGTGGGTTTTGATATACAGCCACATGTATATGTCAATGGAGAGCCACATGCTCCTGCCAGAGGCAAGGAGAAATGTCTCCTTTTGTTGTTGTTTGTTTGTTTGTTTGTTTGTTTTCGAGACAGGGTTTCTCTTGTATGGCCCTGGCTGTCCTGGAGCTCACTCTGTAGACCAGGCTGGCCTCGAACTCAGAAATCCGCCTGCCTCTGCCTCCCAAGTGCTGGGATTAAAGGCGTGCGCCACCACTGCCCGACGAGAGATGTCTCCTGTTAGGGAAACATGAATGTGTTTCACAAGTTCCTGCAGAATGCTGGCTTTTATCTAACTGTCAGAAATCCTTCTAGAGTCCATCTTGAGGTCATTTCTAGACATAGAGACTACCTGAGATCTAACACCACTGAGCCATCTCATCAGGTCCCCATATCTGTCTCACTGGCCTAGGACTTACTGATTTGGATATGTTAGGTGGTCCTGGGAGGCCCAGGGATCCCACTCCCCAGCTGTGGCGTTACAAGTGAGCACCACCATGCCTGGCTTTTCTACATGGGTCCTGCATATCAGACTTAGGGCCTCAGGCTTGTACTTCCATCAGCCGAGCATTCCCTGCAGCCCCTTTAATCCACCTCTTAAATAGCCCTCCTTTTGGTGCCCCATAATGGGGTTGTATTTCAGTGTGAGTTTCAAAGGGGACAAACCAGAACCACACCAGTGGGAGGAATGAGATGAAGCACACCTCCTGGAAGATTTGCAGCTGTGTGCCCTTTCCAGCTGCCTGTCCTTATTTAAACCCCAGCCCTTTGAGTGAGTAGCAGAGTGGTCCCTCCCACCTGGAGCACAACTGTCCTAACACCAGGCCACTCTGGGAGTGGTGGGCCGGCCCCCAGACCTCATCACTCACACACAGATCCATCCATAGAGCCCTGGAATGCTGGACTCAGCAGAGGAAGAAACAAGCCCCAGGGCCTTCCAAGACCCGGAATGTGGTCGAGCCAAGGGTGTTGTTGAGTCCCAGGGACCAGACTGTGGCTCCCCTCCAACAGCTAACAGGGGTTGTTGCATAAGCTTGGCTTCTCTGCAGGTCACGGGGCTTGGAGAGCTCCACTAGGTAGAAAAACAGAGAAACAACCTTGGGGTTCAGAGTCAAGTGAGTCACAGAATCCAGGCTCAACCCTAAAGCATGTTTACTCTTCAGTTATAGAAATAATAGCCCTTGGAAGCCCAGTTTCTTTAAAAACAAAAACAAAACTTGTATGTGTAATGCCTGGGCTTCAACCCGGAGTCTCTCTATATGCTGAACCAGCATATACAAACAAACGAGTTGTTGTTTTACTTTTGTTTTTAATTGTCTCTGTGTGGGTACATGCACATGAGTGTGGTGCCTGGAGAGGTCAGAGGCATCCGGTGCTCTTTGAGCTGAACTTACATGTTGTGAGCCACACACTGTGGGTGCTAGGAACCAAACCTGCAACACGCAGCGCATGTTCTAAAACACTGAGCCGTCACTCCAGCATATATTTTACATATGCCCAATTTGCATATTTGCATATGTTCATTTTTTTTGCATATATTCAGTTGTGCAGCTGTCACCACAATCGATTTTGTAATATTTGTGTCACTGTAAAAAGAAACCCGGTGCTGGTGAGCTCACTCCCCATTTTCCCTGAAGCCCTCCCTCCTCTGCCTGCCACCACTAATGTGATTTCTATCTACAGATCTGCTTACTCGTGTCTTCGCACTGCTGGAGTCATAGGATACGTGGCCCTTCTCACTGCCTGACTCCTAAGCATCTGTTTTCATTTGTTTGCTAAACCCAGGTCTTAGCAAGTAGCCCAGGCTAGCTTTGAACTCAGAGTTCTTCTGCTTAAGCCCTCAGTGCTTGGATTGTAGGCATTCAGTACTACAGCGGGCAAGCATGCTACGGCAGGGTCGTCATGTTGGAACAAGTTTAATGCATAGCTCCTCTTTACAAGTCAAGTAGTGCTGTCCTGTACTGAGCAGTCCTCCTGGGATGGTCTCTGTACATTTAACAGTCAGTTGATAGGCATCTGAGTTATTCCGGCTTCTTGATATTACGAGTACTGTTAATATGTGTTTTCTATGGATGTTTTTTCATTTATCCCAGAAGCAGAATGGCTGGGGCAATGGGAAACTCTCTGCTTAACCTCAGGAGGACCCATCAGACAGACCTCCTTCCACAGTGGCCGTATTGCTTTCCATTTCTGCAGAGTATATGAACTTCTGATTTCTGGGCTGACGAGATCAAGGTCCTCTCCTGTTCTTGTGGGTCAGCGTTTTACTCGTGTGCTGGTGGACACGGGGGACTTGTATGCAGTAGGTTAGCAGGTCCTGGGTCTAGCAGGGACTGTCAGAAGCAAATATCTTCAACACAGTCCTGACCATGACAGAGGAGGCCAAGGATGAATAAAAACATTCTATCAAACACAGGGTGCTGGGGCGTGACCGTGGATGTCTGATTCAGTGCTTGCCTGACATGAATGAGGAATCCTGGGTTCAATCTCCATCACTGCATAAACCAGGTGTGATGCTGTACATCTCTCATCCCAGCACTCAGGAAGTAGAGGCAGGAGGATCAGGAGTTAAAGGTCATCCTCGGCTACAAAATGAGTTTGAGGACAGCCTGTGTTACATAAGACCTTTTCTTGAAATTAAAATGAAACAAAATGGGGGAGATGGCTGGGCAGATAGAGAGCTTATAGTGCCAACGTGAAGAACTGAGTTCAGATTCCCAGAGCCTATAAAAGCCAGAGGCAGGGGTGTGTGTCTGTAATTTCCAGTGTTCCTGCCGGCAAGATGAGTGGCAGAGATGGGAGCTTGGAGACCACCTAGCCTGCTGTGCATAGTAACACCTCAAAATGGGTGGTAGGTGAGAACCAACATGGAGGTTGTTCTCTGACTTATGGCGATGTGCACACCCCTTCACCCCACCCACAACCTAACACCCTTCTATGACATCTCCACTCTGCAATGTGAAGGATTAAAAACAAGATGGCAGAGGATGCAGCTTGGTAATAGAATGAACGTGAGCCTTAGTATGTGCCAAGCCTTGGGCTTCATCCTTGAATGTGGACACACACCCAGAGATAACATAGGGGCATCCCTGGGAACTGGGGGTAATTCTAGGTTCTGCGTGTTTTGTTTTGTTTTTTTGTAGTACGTATTATAATTTTGAAGGATAACTGCTCCTGGGGATTCCTGGAGGCCATCCCTGATTGCTTAGAATCTGAAGGATTGTCACTACCCATGAGAAAAGGCTGGGGCCATTGTCTGCATGACTATCCTCATTCCTGTGTACCCAGGAGCTGGCAAGAGCTGGCGGGTTGGCTATACATCAGAGCCAGAATTGCAGCCCATGTTTTGGCTCTGCTGGGAAGTACGAGGGGACAAGCAGCCTGGGTAGAGACCCAGAGGGGACAGGATCATCCCAGGCACAGTGCTCTTTTGTCTGTAGCTTGGCAGGGAGGTGAGTAGTGCAGGCTACAGACCTAGGCTCAACAGCTGCAGTTGGATAGTCTCTCCTTCTCTGTCTTCAGTCTATAAATAGATCCCACATCAGAGGCACGGCTAGAGGCCAGACTCAGACTCCTACCTCCACCAAACACACAGGCAGTGGTGACTTCTGGGCCTCCCCATGGCCTTCAGACCAGGGGTAGGCCTTGTCCTTGGGTACGGCCATACCCATGAAGAGCTGTGCGTGCGGGGGCTGGGGGAATGCCTTAGTGGGTAAAAAGCAATCACTGTGCAAGCGAGAGGATCTGAGTTCAAATCCTCAGAACCTACAAAAAATGCTGACTATGGTAGTGAGTATGTCTAATCCCAGCATTCCTATAGGGAGATGAGAAGCAAAGACAGAAGCTCATGGGCCAGCTAGCATAGTGTCTGGGAAGGACAACAACGAAGAAGCCATGCTTCAAACACGGTAGACAGGCTGTCCTCTGTCTACACATATCCAGACTCATATACACAAATGTACACACACAAACACACACACACACACACACACACACACACACACACACACACACTGAAAGGACAGTGCACAAACACCTGCACCTATGCTAAATGGCCTGATTTAGTGCCAAGGCACAGGGTTCTCAAGCTTTCTTTGCCAATTTTCATATGCTCATTTGGTAAGGTTTTGCACAAAGCCTTCCCCAGTCTTATTGTCTGCTCTATTCTCCTGCCTCAGCAATTTGAGAGTGGACGCTTCTGCCCATCCAGGCTTCTGAGGTCACGTAGATAGCAGCAAATGTGGACACCCTAGTCTGGAATCCTTGCAGGATGCCCCCAGGTTCCAGGTAGCTGGACAGAGGGCCTCCGTTGCCAACCTGCAGAGTGCTTGCTCCTGACTCCCCTGTGGCTTAACTACTCTGATCTCTAGGGCCTGAGGGGTGCCTGGCATTGGTGCAGAGGGGACTTCTGCAGCCAGTGCTTGCTTAGTATTTACTAATGACACCTGAGAGTGAAGATGTACCCTGCCCCTCTGTTATATTTATTGCTGCAGCCTTGTAAGGAAAGCACTATTCTCTCTCTCTCTCTCTCTCTCTCTCTCTCTCTCTCTCTCTCTCTCTCTCTGTGTGTGTGTGTGTGTGTGTGTGTGTGTGTGTGTGTGTGTGTGTAGGCCAGCGATCAATGTCACATGTCTTTTTCAGTCACTCTCCACCTTATTTCTTGAGAGAGTGTCTCTCACTGGGACTTGAAACCAATTCAGCTAGACTGGCAGGCCTGTGGTTCCCCAGGGATCTGCCTGACTGCACATACAGGCACATGTGACCACACCTGGCTTTTGTACATGGATTCTGGAGATCCCAACTCAGATCCTCATACTTCTGTGTGTCAAGCACTGTCTCCACTGAGCCGCCTCCCATCCCCGAGGGTTGCTTTTACCATTCTTTGTAGAAAACAAGTATAGTCTGTGCTGGAAGCCGGCAGGACGAATGTGCATTGTGCTGGGATTCCTGCTTCTCAGCTGGTGAGAGGCTTCACCCAGATTCCTTTCTCCTTTCCCATGTCCTCTTTAGTTATCTTGACTTTTTCCCTCATGTGTCTGTGTGTGGTATGTGTGCACAGAGTATGTGCATACCTGCTCTTCTCCACCTTACTCAGTGTGGCAGGGTCTCAAGATGAACCCAAAGATCACCAACATGATGAATCAATCTAATCAGCTTGCTCCAGGGATCCCCTCTCCCTGATTTCTGAGTTCCATACCCACCCAGCATTTATGTGGGGTCCTGGGGATGCAGAGTCTGGTCCTTGTGCTCACATGGCAAGGGCTTTACCTCCAGAGCCATCTTGAAACGAAGCCAGTCTTCGTTTTCTATGTCTTTCCAGCCTTCCTCAGCGGGTCGAGCCCCAACACACTGTGCATACGTGTCCGCCTCTGGGTAGGGGCTGCTATTTCTCCTCTAGTCCCTGCATTTGCAAGAGGAATACTCATTGCTGTGTGCTGGATGAAGGCCTAACCAGCCTTTTTGACACAAATTGGGAGGTAGAGGGCCAGATACCCTGGGAGTCCTCCAGTGACCGAGTCTCTGCATTCGTTTACAGGCACTACTATGTCGGGGGAGATGGACAAACCGCTGATCAGTCACCGCCTGGTGGACAGCGATGGCAGTCTGGCTGAGGTCCCGAAGGAGGCCCCCAAAGTGGGCATCCTGGGCAGCGGGGATTTTGCCCGTTCCCTGGCCACACGCCTGGTGGGCTCTGGCTTCAGTGTGGTGGTGGGGAGCCGGAACCCCAAACGCACGGCTGGCCTCTTCCCCTCCTTAGCCCAAGTGACTTTCCAGGAGGAGGCTGTGAGCTCTCCAGAGGTCATCTTTGTAGCTGTGTTCCGGGAGCACTATTCTTCACTGTGCAGTCTGGCTGACCAGCTGGCTGGCAAGATCCTTGTGGATGTAAGCAACCCGACAGAGAAGGAACATCTTCAGCAGCGCCAGTCTAACGCTGAGTACCTGGCCTCTCTCTTCCCTGCTAGCACTGTGGTCAAGGCCTTCAACGTCATCTCTGCATGGGCCCTACAGGCTGGCCCAAGGGATGGGAACAGGCAGGTAGGTGCCAGGGAATGGCAGCCAGCATTCCTCATGCCACTATAAAAACAATCTCGTCTTACACAGCAGGAAGTCGAAGCTCGGAGATATCAATGATGTTAACCCAGAGCTGGTGAGGTGGGATTTGAACCCTACTTACATAGACAGGGGACCCATGCTCTTTTTTGAGATGGGAACTGAGTTTCCTCAGAGTAAGGAGGAAAAGATGACGGCTGTTGACTTGGGAGTCAAGAAGGAGATATGTTGGGTCTTGGGAGATGGCACAGTGGGCAGTATGTGTTATACAACTATTAGAACCCAAGTTTAGCTCCCTAGCATCCGCATGGAAACTGGATGTGGTGGCTGTAATTTCAAGGCCTGCGGAGGTGGGGAGGGGGTGGAGGACACAGAGACAGGGACCCCTGGGGCTTGGTAGTCAACCAGTCTAAGGAAGAATGGCAAGCTTCAGGTTCAACAGGATAAAGAGAAAGGGGGACAAGACAACTTATTCTCATTTCCTTTCTGTTGCTGTGATAAAACACTGTCTGAAAGCAACTTAGTGGGCAAAGGGCTTCTTTCAGCTAACAAGTCACGGTCCATCCTTGTAGTAAGTCAGGGCAAGAACCCAGGCCTGTCTGCTGTCCCGTGCAGCATCACCTTTGTGCAGGGAACACAATGAAGCACAGCAGTAGCCACAGAGGAATGCTGCTTGCTGGCTTACTCAGGCTCATGGTTAACATGCTTTCTCACAAAGCTCAGGACCTCATGCCTAGGAAAGTTGCCACCCAGGGTGGGCTAGGCTCTCCTGCATCAGTTAACAAGGAAACCCCTCCTAGTCATGCCTACAGGCTAATCTGATCCGGGCAATTCCTTAATTGAGTCTCTTCAGGTGACTTAATGGCCATGCTGATAGCTAAAGATGACTAGGGCAGAGGGCTTGGAAGGGACAGAAAAAGAAGACTTGCTGGAGGTGGCTAAGTCTCTCAGCTGGCCTTAGACTCAGGCTCAGGAAGCAGAGAGGACACTTCAGGCTGATTTGACAAGCTGCAAAGGAACCAAAGTTAAACACACACACACACACACACACACACACACACACACACACACCCGAGGCTCTGAGACCTCAGTCTGTTCATCTGAAAGATGGGTGTCATAGTATTGACCTGCAGGCTGTGCAGGAGACTGAGATCACTACACAGACGATTAACTGCCCAGTTACTATTTGAGACTAGATGGACCTCAGCTGTGTCAACAAGGGCCCTCAGGGTTCTTGGGGACTTGAAGACACCAATGTGTCTTCCACTAGAGTTCAAAGGGTACAGTGGACTCACAGGCTGAGACTGCAGGCAGTGCTGGGGACTGAGGTCTCTGTGGAACCAAGGAGTAGCCTCACAGAACAGCTCTCTGCATTGAAGGGTGCATCTACAGATGCTGCTCCATATGTAAGATGCGGTTATTCCACACTTGGCCCTCAGAAGCAGCTGTTCCAGAGATGACAGGGCTTGCCTGACTGACCATCTAGCATGACAGCGATGCCATTGAGCTGGCAAGGGCACCCACAGGGAGAGCTTTGTCTATTCCAGTGGTGGGGCTGGAGGGGAGGCCACAGGACCTCTGGGAACAGCCTTGGGTCTTGCATCAGAGCCATTGTGCACTTCCACTTGTACCATCAATTGGCCACTCACTGGAACCGGGACCTGCCCTCTGCCTCAGTTTCTTCACCTCACTGAGGAGCACGACCCTGGTGGTCACCATAGCTTTGCCCACACCTGTGACTCTGGACAACTGTCCCCTCCTCTCCTACAGGTGCTCATCTGCGGCGACCAGCTGGAAGCCAAGCGCACCATCTCAGAGATGGCACGCGCCATGGGCTTCACACCCCTGGACATGGGATCCCTGGCCTCAGCGCGGGAGGTAGAAGCCATACCCCTGCGCCTCCTTCCGTCCTGGAAGGTGCCCACCCTCCTGGCACTGGGGCTCTTTGTGTGCTTCTATGCCTACAACTTCATCCGGGACGTTCTACAGCCGTACATTCGGAAAGATGAGAACAAGTTCTACAAGATGCCCTTGTCTGTGGTCAACACCACACTACCCTGTGTGGCTTACGTGATGCTGTCCCTGGTGTACCTGCCTGGTGTGCTGGCAGCTGCCCTTCAGCTGAGGAGGGGGACCAAGTACCAGCGTTTCCCAGACTGGCTGGACCACTGGCTACAGCATCGCAAGCAGATCGGGCTGCTCAGCTTCTTCTTCGCGATGCTGCACGCTCTCTACAGCTTCTGCTTGCCGCTACGCCGCTCCCACCGCTACGATCTGGTCAATCTCGCTGTGAAGCAGGTACAACACAGTGCTTTCCCTGGGAGCTGGCTGGGTACCAGTGTGTCTGTCTTTACTCATACTTAAACAAGGCAAGGACAGGGGAGAGCAGGTACTTAGAAGTTCTTGAGCACTGAGGAGAAAGACATAGCAGGGAGAGAGGTGCCTGTGTGTGTGTGTGTGTGTGTGGCAGAGGAGGTCAGTGCACACGTGTGTGTATTCGCGTGTGTGTGCATGTACATGTGTGTGTGCATATGTGTGCGTGTTTCTGTCTGTAAGTGTGAGTATGTACCAGCTACGGAGCACTTGTTGAGGTTAGAGTTGGCCCTTACCTTGTTTGAAGCAGAGTCTATTCTCATTGGCCTTTGTGTACCCTACACTTGCTGTCCCCCAGGCTTCTGGATGCTCACCTGTCTCTTATCCCTTCTCTCCATAAGTGCTGGGATTGCAGGTGTGTACTACAGCACCCGGCATTATGTGGGCTCTGAAGTCAGATGTCACGGCTTGCACAATAAGTGAATTACCCATCCACACCCATCACCATTGCCCAACCACACCGTTGATTTTCAAAACAGCCTCTCAGTGTCCTGGAACTCACCACATAGGCTAGGCTGCCTGGACAGTGGGCTGTGAGTGTCCACCCGTCTCTACCTGTCTCCTGAGCACTGGGATTACAGATACCACTCCACCATGCCCAGCTTTTGAAACTTGGCTTCCAAGGGACTGAATCAGATCCTCATGCTTGCCTGACACGCACCTAACGGACTGAGCCATCTTCCAGCCTTGGGTACATTCCAAGAGTGGCAAAAAAGGCTTTGCCGCTTGGGTGGCTATGATCAGAGACGAACTAGATAAAATGGAGGCAGGGAACGGTTCAGATTTGAGGGACAAGGATCTGTCTGAGGCTTTGACCGGCCACTGGCTGGTAGATTCCAGACAGACAAGAGGGGTCAAAGGCTGACACTGGAGATCCCAAAGGAGGTAAAGGTAGATCATATGACCCTCCATGCATGCAGTGGGGGCATGGAGTGTGATGAGAGAGGCTGTGGCAGGAATATGGGGTCCTATTTTAAGGTCAAGCACACAGAATTGCTGAAGGAACAGATGCGGTTTCTGAGTTAGGGGTTTTAAAGGTGGGTCTGGGTTTGAGTCTGAGCCCCCAGAAGATGGAGCTGTCACCTGCTGAGAGGGGACAAGGGCAAGGAACTGGTTTTGGTTTCTGAGATTTTGTTGGCTTGCTTGTTTGTTTTCTGTGCATGTGTATAGGTCAGAAGACAACATCAGGTGCCATCTCTCGGATGCTGTCCATTTTTTCATGAGAGACACTGTCTCTCCTTGGCCTAGAATGTCACCATGCGGGCTAGACTAGGTAGCCAGCAAGCTCTAGGCATCCACCTGTCTCTATCTCCCATCTTTGCATCCCTGGGATTAAAACTCTATGTGCATGTGTGTGTGTTTGTACGTGTGTGCGCACACACAAATGTGTCTGTGTTGTGTGTGTGTGACCTCGTGCTTTTGTGGCAAACACTTTACCCATTGACCCATATCTCCAACCTATGCTCAGCTTATTTTCATGGATTCTGGGATTCAGATCATCACGCATGCAAGGCAGGCACTTTACCATCTGAGGTAACACCTCAGCTCTCATCTTTAACTGAGATGTGGTCTTATTTACTCATTTAAGAAAGCCATATGGCACTACGTTGCCCACTGGGATCTTAGACAGTGGAGGTCTTTGAGCCAAGAGAGTAGTCATGGTGGCGTCAGCAGGCAGCGGTGCACACAGACGCAGTCTGACATGTCACCTGGTTTCCACCTCGGTTCTCTACGCTCAACTCCAAGCTGAGGACTACACATGCCTCTGCTTTTCTTTTTCTATGTCACTCTTGGGTCCCAGGTTGCTGGCTGCATCTTTTCCACATAGGACATCAGTTGCCCAGCAGGGTTTAACCCAGGGCTAACAAACCACACCTCACCCACCCTCATCCTACCTAGCTCCAGAAGCTGCTCAGGGTGCAAGGACCCATGAGGCAAGGCTCCTCCCTGACATGCTCACCAAGGGACACAGAGGACATGGGAGTGAGGCCACACTGCTGCTGGAC